>NW_018021566.1:11398-26045 GCF_002006095.1 Pseudomyrmex gracilis
ATTGAAATTGCACGACCAGTCAAAATGACTGGTCTGGTAAATCTAGTGTTAAACACTATTTTTTCTGAAGCATTANTGTTATACATAAAATAGGTACTTGTGTTTTACTGTTGGAGTATTAATAAATTTTGTAATTTTCATATTCTCTTTAGCATATTTAAACAAAGTATTATATACTCCAAGCCAATTATAACAAAATTTTTGTTTTCATGTACACATAGAATCGTCAAAGTAAAAGTAAAAAATTTATTTTATATAAATACTTTCAGAGAAATAGCATTGTTCTCTCTAAAGCAGACGAGTAAAAGTGAAAATCTTATCAAGGTTTCATTTGGTAATGTAAGAATTTTACTTTTAGTGCAATGCTGATTGGTTTAGTTTTTATAGTTACATATGTGACATAAGATAAATTGAAAATAGCTCGCACGTGCACAGATAAAACATGTCTACTATAGTTTTGGTGCAGCCACGCCAAGTTTTTTTGCCTTAATTATTTTTTATATTTTGACTTTTTACAAAAGGCAAAGTCTACCTATTGATACATATGTATATAATAATTTTATACTTTTTATTTTTTTATAATGTTTTTACTACTTTCTTCAAATGTACACGGAGTGTACTTGGTGCTACTTTTTCATATCACTTCTTTTGTAACGTAGGTTTTGTAGAAATAAAATGTTTTATATTAAAAATAAAATACATCTTTTAATAAATACTAGTTTGAGTTTAGAATTTTAATTTAAAGTATTACGTGTTGTGCGTGTACTTGGCGCACTTTTTTATCTTTTTATTAATACTGACGTTCCTCGTGGTGGTTTTTTTTTAATGATTACTCTTGCTGCGTTCTATCTCTTGAACTCTTGCAGCTTCTTTCTCTCTCATATTCTCTCACTCACTCTCTCTCTCTCTTTTTCTCTTTCTCTCTCTCTCTCACTGTCTCTCACTCTTTCTATTTCTTTCTCTCACTTTCTTTCCCCCTTTTTTTCACTATCTCTCATTCTATCACTCTCTCTCACTCTCTTTCACTTTCTCTCCCATTCTCTCTCGCTCTCTCTCACTCTCTCTCTCACTCTTTCTCACTCTCTCTTGCATTCTCTTGCACTCTCACTCTCTTTCGGACTCCGTCGCACTCTCTCTCATTCCTTCGCGCACTCTCTCTCACTCTCTTTCATTATCTCTCGCACTCTCTTTCATTCTCTTTTATTCTCTTTTTCTCTCTCTTTCCCTCTTTCTTTTTCTCTCTTGCTCTCTCTTTCTCTCTTGCTTTCTCTTTCTCTCGTTTTTCTGTTTAGCACATTATAATTCTCGTCTTTATCTTTCGTTCAACTTGCTCATGTCGCCATCTCTTGGAAGCAGTAGTACTAATGCACACATTTCTTACACATTAGAGACGAGGTCCGAACATGATAGAATTTTATATATTATGAAAAAAATTTTTAATATCGTCAAACAAAAGACACTGACAAAAGACACATAAACATTTGTTTTTTTTTTTTTTTTAATCAGAATTGATTGAGACTAAAAAGAAGTCAATCGGTCCAGTCGTTAGGTGAGATATAAATATTTTATATTTCACAATTTCTTTCGAATAGCGATATTCGCGTATAAAAGGCACGGTGCGCCTCGCGCAGTTTGTGCGCCACTTTGTTGCGCATAAACTTGGCGCGAGGCACTACCGTGCCTCTTGATATCAGGTGGTAGAAGGGCAGTGTTATTCCGCGTGAGGTCGAGGATGCTGCGAGGGAGGGTCGCCGAGAACGAATAATACTATCTTATAATCTTTATTAATTGCACCAATCAATCCATTTATTTCTTATTCTGCGTTTGTTACACTTTCACTCACTCGCGAGATTTTAAGTCCTTACGAGCGATACTCTGATGGGCAGAGCCTCCAGCCGCGACACTATTCTAGACGATTCTACCCGCACCTGCCCGGACACCGGCTTTTATCCTCGAGCTAATTACTTTGTGATTGGCCGAGGAAAATCAGGCAACATCCGGTTTTCGAAAAGTGCAATGCAGTTTTGCCGGATTCCAGTTCCTCTTTTTGACACAACTACACCTAGTAACTTAAATCCTCGTTTAAAAGATATTCCATTATTACTTAACAATACATAATACATAACAACGCGTAACTTATAACATCCTCCCCCCGTTGGAAAAAGAAAAACTGACAGGGGAAGTTTTTCGTTTAGCGTAACTAACTTTATGACTACAGAAGTGTAGTTGCTATGTGCTCAATGTTGGGTCTCTGACCTTCGCACCTACGTTGCATTTGCAACGGTCTAAGCTTGGCTGTACCATTGGCGAAACGTACTCGTTGCGAACACCGTTGACCTTGACAAGGTGATCTCTTATTTCTAACTACAATATACAATACGATGCCTACTACCACTAAAAGCAGTACTCCAGTAATGTTTGTGGGATACAAAAAGTATGGTTGTTTATAGAAGTTATTTTTCAAGTTTGTGCTGATTTCCTGTATTTGGTTACGTATACTTTGTAATTGTGTTTTGCTATGTGTGAAATTTTCCAACTTTATTTCTTCAAGTTTACGTGGAGTTTGTGGTATATCATTGTTTGTTTGTGTAAATGCGATATTGAAGTGTGGTAGGTAAGTACGTATTTGCGTATGTTCTACTACTCTCTTGGGACTAACAAAAACATCTTTAGTCGAGAACCCACATTGATCTGACAATGCAACTTCACCCACTTTTTTCAGTATTTCAACTCTACTGGGGTGTTTCTTGCACTGAAACGATACCGACTGTTCGTCCAACGTAGAATACAGCCATACGCGTGTATTTTTCAATTGTATCCAAATAGTGTGGTTTGATACCACGTTTGTTGTTTTACAATTTAAATAATTACTGAATTCATGCGCGTATGCCTGTATTTCACACGGTGAGTTTACTTGCACCCTATAAAGTGTTTCTACATTGTTGCAAACGTAACTGTTTTGAATTTTGTTACATGACGCTATTTGATTTTCGGTTAACAATGCATAAGTTTGTCGATTGCTGTCTATTGCTACCATGTTGTTCTTTATGTTTGCTACTGCAAACACGTTATTGTACACGTGTACTGGTAAGGGTATGACATTGTACATTTCATGTACTATAGTATATACTAACGAGACGTGTAACACCATAAAGATATTTGACTCCTTGCAATAAACAGCAATGGTTACATATTCTTTTATTCTAACCCAGTTTTGTAAGTCAATTTCAAATGGAAAGCGTAATTCTCGTGGTAAATGATTATTTGTGTCACGCATACTTTGTAATATTTGTCAAACAGGAACTAATTCTAGTTGTGCAAGTTTGTCATGAGTTTCCGTTACTAATTTTACTCTACTTCTTTTATGTCAGATTCTAGTTCTTGCAAAATATTTGTTACTGAAAGTAAATATTTTTCTAGTAAGTTTCCTTGAACTTGCCTATTTACTGATGCCATTATTTGTGATACTGACTTTGCCAGCATGTCTTCATTTTTCTGAATTACACTTTCCACCCTATCCAGGTGTGCTATTGTCGCGTTTAACACTCTTAAGTGGTTTTCTATTGCGTGTTTTTCTGCCATTTGTCTATTTTCTAGTAAGTTAATGTGTTCGGTGATGATTTTTTCGTCACTTGCGTCCATGGTGCCAAATAGCTGTTTTGCTATTTAACCAACTCCGTCTATTAACCCTCTTCATTTGCACGGTGACAGCCCCACCATTACCTTAACTCTATCAAAAATTCGTTCTATTGTTTGTTCTCTGTTTAACACTTCCCCATACACGTCTTGACAACTTATTTTATTTTTGTCATGAATGTCGCTGTTTGCGCATATTTTACTAGTGAGTCGTAAAATTTTTTGAACTTGACTTACTCTTTTCTCTAACGCTGCTATGTCTAACTTAATTACTAGTTTCCATTTTTCGGCCGATCTCAACAATGTTCCCTGTTTTTCAGGGAAAATAAAGTCCGGGATTATGTTGAAATTGTGTTATCGTGTACGTTGTTGGACTTGTTTCATCTCCCGACGAGTAGAAGGGAGATGCCGTATAACTTACTAGTAGGATCCTAAAGGAAGAGAAAAAAAACATATGTGTTTATACAAATATGTTTTTATAACGGATGCATTTGTTTTAACTGTGTTTGGTTACGATGTAGGACTCCAAGAGTAGGCTCTGTTGATTAATGTTTTCATACGCAGCATTCTTTAGTCGTTCTCATTTTTATCGTGATACTTTACCCGCGTTTATTATCTCTGTTTGAGTCCTAACAAGATGTTACAGTCAGTCTCCGTTTGTTTGTTGGAGCATCAACTTGTCATTTCGATTTTTCCTTTTTTTTTTTGTTTTGTGCACGGAATGGCTTCCCCGTTGGATTGCGCTACTTGTGGTGTCGAAGCCTTTTGGCCCCGGGCGTGCGACTTCTGTCTTGACCACAAGCCGATGATTTTGTTAGTGGCCAACAAATTTTGTTTTGTTTTGGCAGTCTTTCGTGCTGTGAGGCTTATTCGAGGGCACCCCGGTCACGTGGATCGTCCCTTGCGGCTGTCCGATGGTCCGGGACTTTCTTTTTACCAGGCCGTCGAGAGCAGGGGGTGTTCCTTCTGCAAAGAAGTAACCCGGCTGGTAGCTTGTCGCGGGTGCGTGCACCAGCAATTCATAGACGACGTTCTAACCGTTTCTGAGGGTTGCGGGACGTGCCGATTGGCGATACTGGCCTGGATTGCCGTAGTCGGCCACCACCCGCACCGCGACCCCGACGAGACCCGCAGGGGCCCCGCGTAAGCGGCAACTTCCTTTGGAGTCTCCCGGTAAGTTCTTCCTTTAGTTATCTATGTAGTGCTTGATGCGGTTTGCATGTACTTGTAAAAAGCGTCTTCCCTTTTTTATTACATATGTTACATTTGAAACTCTATCAGTTATTACATATGGCCTATCCATAACGCTTCTAGCTTTTTTGACCTGCCTCGTCTTACCGTTTCATCAAACAGTAAAACATTGTCTCCTACTTTAAACTTTACTGCGTGTATACGTTTATCATACTGTTGTTTTGCATTTTTTTTTCTATTTTGAAGTTTTCTCGTGCTATTTTATTTGGTGAAGATATGAGGACGTCACCACAGGCTCTCTCTTAAATTTACAGTTGATTTAAAATAACGGCAATATAGAGCCAGTGCAGGATGTTGTGCAATAAATAAATATACACAGTAGTTTCCAACAAAACGTTTTGGGTATATTTTAAGCCCTTATCAATTGCATCTAGTAACACACGGTGACAAGTAAATATTAAAATAGGCATTATAAAGTCTTAAAACAAATAGATTTTTTGCATAAATGAACTACTAATATATAAATGATTAGTTGGTAAGAGCCGTTCACTGGATGTTATGCAGAACATATGTCTATATACATATATATGTGCGTGTGTACACATATAAAATCAAATTCACATTTTTCACGTGAGTTTTTTTGAATTGTAATTACAATTCTAATAATCATATAGGATGCTAAATTTGCATCTCGTATATGAAGAACCTTGAATATCCCCCCAAATTAATTTAAAATATTGCAAAAAAAACTCCTCAGCCAGGAGTCGAACCTGGAATCTCCGGCTTTCCGGGCCGTCGCCTTCCCTGTTAGGCTACCGAGGCACTTGAAGTTTGTCTTGCAATATTATGTACATCTCTTGAAGATTCCGCATAACATCCAGTGAACGGCTCTTAACGACTAATCGTTCATATATTAGTTGAAAGACTTCACAGAGCCCGAGATGAATCTCAGTTTTAATTGTTAAAATTCACGCTGTCGCACGAAGCGTTATTACAGTATCAAAAACATCACCGTTATTTTAAATCAACTGTCTATTTTATTTGCTGCGCGTATCCTCTCCTTTAGTTCGTACGCATAGTCTTCTACGTTGTAACGCAGTGTGGGTGATTTTGATAACGTTGTCGGAAGTTCGGCTTGCCTTCCGTACATAAGTTCAAATAGTGTGAATCCCGTCGCCGTATGTGGTGTCGTATTGTACGCGAACATTGCGTACGGGATCCACTCGTCCCAGTCGGTCTGTTCGTCATTAATAAAATGTCTAATGTATTCCGTTAATGTGCGGTACAATCTTTCTAGAGCTCCGTTGCTGTGCGGATGATACGCAGTTGTTTGTATTTTATTAATTTTTAATAGTTTATACGTGTTTTTAAAAATATCACTGACGAAGTTTGTTCTTTGGTCCGTGAGAACGATCTCTGGGATTCCGTATTTGCAAATAATTTTTGTTGCATATTCTTTGGCTATTGTGTTAGCTTCTTGATTACTAATTGAAATCGCCTTACTAAACTTTGTTAGATTATCCTGAAATGTTAATAAATATTTCTTTCTTCGCTACTTGATGCCGGTAGAGGCCCTACTATATCTAACCCGCATTTCTCGAATGGTTTTCGTGGCGTGTCAGATATTATTAACGGCATTTTAGTTTTTCGTGTCAGTTTATTCTTTTGACACAGCGCGCGTTTTTTAATGTAGTTTTCCACATCTTTTCTTAGATTGGGCCAGTTATGTACTAATCGTATTCGCTTGATAGTACGTTCAATACCTTCATGCCTACCGATTGGTGTGTCGTGGTATTCATATAGTATTGTATTTTTTTCTTCTTTGGTGTATTGTTTTTCTTTTTTGCTTGTGCGTTCTTCCGCTATCGCAGTTTTATCTTTTTCTCTGTTGTTCTTGCGGTTTCATCGATCTCACTTGCGCTCGCGTCGTCTTCTGTTTTACTGACGTACGCGATGCTTTCTGTCTTTGATTGTTGTACTCGCGTGTAGTGTCTTCACTTGTAACGCGTCGTCTACCGGGTGTTACCTTGCGTGAGGTCGAGGATGCTGCGAGGGAGGGACGCCGAGGAAGAATAATACTATCTTATAATTTTTATTAATTGCACCAATAAATTAATTTATTTCTTATTCTGCTTTTGTTACACTTTTATTTACTTGCGATATTCTAAGTCCTTACGAGCGATGCTCTGATGGGCAGAGCCTCCGGCTGCGACACTACTCTAGACGATTCTACCCGCACCTGCCCGGACACCGGCTTTTATCCTCGAGCTAATCACTTTGTGATTGGCCAAGGAAAATCAGGCGACATCCAGTTTTCGAAAAGTGCAATGCAGACCATTGCATTTTTTCGGCTGCATTTGCGACCTTCGACCGGTACGTCCTTGAGCGCGCGGTTGCATATCGCTCCGCGACTGCTAACTAGACATCCGTGCCGGATTCCAGTTCCCCTTTTTGACACAACTACACCTAGTAACTTAAATCCTCGTTTAAACGATATTCTATTATTACTTAACAATACATAATATATAACATACAACGCGTAACTTATACCACAGCATTAAATCATCAGACCATCTTTGATATATGTTCTAATATTGCGAGACAATCTCCCAGTGCCTCGGTGGCCGAATAGAAAAGGCGACGACCCAAAAAGCTAAAGATACCAGGTTCGACTCCTGGCTGAGGAGTTTTTTTTGCAATATTTTAAATTAGTTTTGGGGGGTATTCGGAGTCTTTCATATACGTGAAGCAAATTTAGCATCCTATATAATTACAAGAATTGAAATTTTGATTCATTAAACTCATGTGTAAAAATTTACATGTGAACATGTAAATTATACATATTCAAGGTGTCTGACAACGAACTATAAAGCCGACGTGTGTAAGTAGATCGAGTTATTCTGAACAGAAAAGTTAGTTACTATTTTACAAAATTTGCAATAGGTATTGAAATATAAATTAATAAATATGAGCCAATGAGAGCGCGGAGAGCAATGATCAGACTCTATAGGCGTGCACAATTATCAGATGAAAAAGAAATGGCTTTTTTCATGTTACGTCTTAGTAACGAGAGGAGTAAACAAGCGCTGCACGACTCAGTTTCTTGCGATCGGACGCTATTAGTGGCTCACATTTATTAATTCATATGTAAATAAATATTGCAAATTTTGCAAAATGGTACTTTTCTGGTTAGAATAACCCGATCTACCTACATACGTCGGCTTTATAGTTTGTTGTCAGACACCCTGTATATATAGTATATATATACAGGGTGTCCCATAAGTGCCGTCTCACCGCTTGTAGGCAAGAAGAAGGGGTTATTCTAAGACAAAAAGTCTTGTACCATTTTGGAAGATTCGCAATAATTAACGAGTGTGTGAGAATGAATTAATAAAAATCCGATAACCAGTGTGCATCCAGCGTAAGGACAGCCTAGTCTATCGCACCTTAATGACAAAATGGGAGAAGTTAATAGAATAACATGCATAACGTGCATATATAGACAGCAAATAGGCTGCGTTCGGGCAGCGCGCTATCCGCGCTACTGTATTCCGTCTCTACGGCACGACAGACTGGGCTATCCTAACGCTGGATGCACGCTGATTAGCAGATGTTTATTAATTCATATCTCGTTAATTATTGCAAATCTTCCAAAATGGTACAAGACTTCTCAAAATAACCCCTTCTTCTTGCTTACGAGCGGTGAGACGGCAATTATGGGACACCCTGTATACATACGCATAATTTCCGCACATCCTGCGAACAACTCTTATGACCGGATTTATATTTCTCAGTTTTAAAAACTTCAGAGCCCGAATAATTTATTCTCCATTCTTTAGTAATTATTAAAAGATTTAAATATCACTTGTCTAAGAAGTAACGCAAATATAATGTCTTGATTCACATAAACTATTTGCTATAATTATTACATTGTATGTTATACTGATGGATTATTAAATAATATTGAATTACAAATAATTACACTGTATTTTATCAGGAAAGCTTGAATATCTAGAATCTACATAGACGGCAGAACACACAGATTTACATTTACATGTATTACGATATTTTATTCTTATTGACACATTTGTTTCGTCTTAATACATACTATAATTGTCTTATTGCAGGCTAACTCGAATTTGACTACAGCCGATATTGATTGAAGTAACGCAACGTACAGATTTTCAAATCTAAAACTTATATAGTAGGATTGTGTTAACATGACTATCTCATCGCTTATAATATTGATCATTTATTTTTTAAAGAAATAAGTGTTATTTTTGTGTGTTGCATAATTACGTTAAAAACTCGGCAAAATAACTTGACTTCTGAGAAAAAATGTTACTGCAATATCCTTTTTGTAAATAGAATTGTGGATTTCGTTTTTACTTTTCTAGAAAATAAACCATTTGTTTTTGTCATCTTAAAAAACACGGCATGGGAGATAATCACTTATCATGTCAATTATAATAAACAGATAATTATAAAAAACTTTTTTTTTATTCCAGTTGATGGAATTATCAATAATGTATATCAATGTTCATTCAATATATATATCTCTTCTTAAAGCGGATTTAATAATGTGCAAGCGCGCGATTCGATTTATCGTAATTAAAACACCTACGCTGATTTAATCACGATAAGAAGATTCCTCGGATGTCGGAGTACTTCCGAAGTAAAGCAGGATAGAGTTCACTTTTTAAATATCCATAAGAAGTCTAATGAATGTATTCCATAGATGTTTTGTGGTAATGCATGGAGATGCAGTAGATATCCCACATAGCATGTAATATTACTGCATAATATTACTGCATAATATTATTTTTCCACTGCAATATTACACTTTAATATAGTAGAAATATTACAGTAATGTTAATATATGTATCACAGTAATATTAAAATGTTTGCCGAAATGCATTCCAATAATATTATGGTGATATATATAAAAAAAATCAATAACATCGCTTTGTAAGAGGGAAAATTAATTCGAGATTTTACTCAAATTAATTTTTGGAGGACTGATTCAATTTACCGATCAACTGATTAACTTGATGAAAGATACCGAAACCCGGAAAAAATCTTGAAGTAATGATAGGATTCGAACTCGAGACTTCCCATATTCGCAGCCCCTACACTCAGTCCTTGAGATCACTTGTTTCTTACTAAAATGTAATTCTTTTATCTACTTATTCTCAAGCTATTCTACACATTTTATTTATTATTTAATTAAATTATTTTATTAAAAATATTGCAGTGCAATGTACTTGCCAATAAATAAAAATATTTCTCTTATTACAATACTATTAAATATAATTTAAAATACATTTTTACAACGCAAATAAATTTTTTGTTAACATATACTGATTATTATAGTCAATTCTTAATAAATATGCAGTGTTTCATTGCCGTAACACCGCTCGTAGAAGAGATTATTCTGAGTCGAAAAGTCCTATACCACTTTGCAAGATTCGCAATAATTAACAAAATATCAATTAATAAACATGTGATATATTCAGGGTTGGATAGTGTCTAGTTAAAAAGATAAAAGTTAAGTTAAAAAGTTAAAAAGTTAAATAATTTTAACTTAACTTAGTTACATTTTTGGACTCTTAATTTTTAACTTAATTTAGTTATATTTTATAGGTAACTTTGAAATTTTCATTTAAATCTCTTGAAGGTAGCCACGCCATAAGATTTTGATTTTTGCGCGAAGTTATTCGCATATAAAACGGATTGTATTTTGTCGTATGACCATATACTTATAGACTGAAGAATTATAGACAAACACTTCGTATATGTTTGAGAATTGAGCCAATAAACGTTGTGAAATCTAACACAATGTGATCAACAGTGTTTACAGTTATTGTAAGACGCTTATAAGATGCGTTCCGTTTCATGCATATGCGCGCATTTATTCATAGTACACGTTACGTATATTATAGATCGTGCGCGCACATGCATGAAACGGAACGTGCTCTAAATTTTAAATTGCTCTGAATGTAGGATAAAAACGAAGAAAAAAGGGGTTTTCTACATTTTTAAAATCGAGTGTTCGGGAGTTTACCACCAACAACCATGCAGAAGTTCATTTAAGTACATTCAAAGAACAGATCTTATTTAAATCCGATGATTTTTTTATACTTAATAATACGACGCTAGATCAGAACCAAAACAAAACTATGATTACAACAGATTATATTATTCACATTTACTTGTCGACCGATATATTTATGACGGAAAATGATTTTCCTAAAGCACTCAAACGTGCTTTTATAAAATATAATACATCAATACTATCTTCAATTTACGTTGAACAATCAGTGCAGGAGGACTCGTTTTTGATAATCTTCGAGAAATAATGTCAGATAAAAATTTCAAAATGGCTTTATTACTTAAATTTAATGAGTTTTTGTGTAAACAAAATATATATATATATATATATAATAAATATGTATCTGTCAACAAAAAATATATATCTGTAGAAATATATCTATAAATATATTTATTTATCTATAAACAAACCAATGTATCAAAACAATGTGTTTCTATAATTTCTAAAATATATACAGTTTCTAAAATATACAAAAAGTATATTTCTAAATTAAGTGTATATTTATTATTTTTATTATTTTTGTTATTTGTAAGACTGAAACACTGAACTCATGAAAAGAAAAATTTAACTTTTAATTTTTTAATTACTTTTTTTATTAACTTAACTTTTAATTAATTACTTTTATTATTGGTTAACTTGTATCTTAACTACATTACATTTTCAAGGTCTTTAACTTTAACTTAACTTAGTTAAAAAGAACTTAATTTACCCTACCTTGGATATATTATTTATTAGCTCTTTTTATTCCGTTGCTACGACGTGAGCGCGCGAAACAATAAGCTGTGATTGTGCTGTCATTATGCACACGGTTGCTCGCTCATTTGCGGATCTTTACTAATTGATATTTCGTTAATTATTGCGAATTTTGCAAAGTACTATAGAACTTTTGGACTCAGAATAAACTTTTCTACATGCCTACAAGCGATGTTACGGCAATTACCGGCACCCTGTATACCAAATAATATATAAAAATATATATAAACATTTATATATATATATATCAAGAGGCATGGTAGTGCTTCGCGCCAAGTTCACGCGCACGCAGTGCGCCCGAACTGTGCGAGGCATACCGTACCTCTATATACGCGAAAATGAAGAATTTTAAGAGTGGGGGGAAATTCAATCAGCAATAGCTTAATACTGACTGAACCGATCGGCTTATTCTACTCTCAATCGATTCAGGTAAAAAAGCAGAAAAGAAAAATGTGTTAATGTGTTTTTCTCGTCCGAGGCTTGTTTTCGAAGCTGTTTACAGAAAACGTTTTGACTTCTCATTTTTCACGTTTTCTGACTAGATAGGCAAGTGGTGGGAAATATCAACCGGCTAGGTGGAGGGGAAAATCGACCAACTAGGTAGTAGGAAAAATCGACCGGCTAGATGGTGGGGAAATGTCAGTTTACCTGTAATCTAAACGATGGCAATATACATGCGTCTACGACGCGTGATAAGAAAGAAATCTGTTTTCTTGTATAAGAAAACGTATGAGAAAAAGAAAAAGAAAAAAAGAAAGAAAATGAAAGAGAGTGAAAGAAAAAGTGACAGAGAGTGGGAGAGAAACTGAGAAAGAGAGAGAAAAAATGAAAAAAAGAGAGAGAGAAAAAAGAGAGAGTGCGAGAGAGAATGAGAAAGAGTGAAAGAAAGTGCGAGAGTGAGAGAACGAGAGAGTGATAGAGAGTGCGAGAGAGAGTGAGACAAAGTGAGAGAGAGTGAAAGAGAGTGCGAGAAAGAGTGAGAGAAAGTGCAAGAGAGAATGAGAAAGAGTAAGAGAAAGAGCAAGAGTGAGAGAGAGAGAGAGAGTAATAGAGAGTGCGAGAGAGAGTGAGACAAAGTGAGAGAAAGTGAAAGAGAGTGCGAAAAAAAGTGAGAGAGAGTGGGATGGAAAATGAAAAAGAATGAGAGATTGTGAGAGAAAGCGTTATAGAGTGCGAGAGAAAGTAAGAGAGAGTGAGAAAGAGTGCGAGAGAGACTGAGAGAGAGTGAGAGAAAGTGCGAGAAAGAGTGAACGAATGTGAGAGAAAGTGCGAGAGATAGTGAGAAAGAGTGAAACAGAGTGCGAAAGAGTGTGCAAAAAAGAGTGACAGAGTATGAGAGAGAAAATGAGAAAGACTGAGAGAAAATCAAAAAAAGAAAAAGTGAAAAAAAGTGAAAAACTAAAAAAGAGTATGCGAGAGAGAATGAGAGAGAGAGAGAGAGTGATAGAGAGTGCAAGAAAGAATGAGAAAGAGTGAGAGAGAGTAAAAAAAGTGCGAAAAAGAGTGAAAGAGAGTGAGAGAGAAAGTGAGAAAGAGTGAGAGAGAGTGCGAGTGAGAGTGAGAAAGAATGCGAGAGAGACTGAGAGAGAGTGCGAGAGAGAGAGAGAGTGAGAGGAAGAGAGTAAGAGTATAAAAAAGAAAAAAAGTAAGAAAGAGANAAAAACAGATTGTGATATAAAAGAGTAAAAAAGAGAATAAAAGATTGCAAAAGAGAATGTAAAAACGACGGCGCAAAAATTAAAAAATTAGTGAGTTTAATCTTTAATGTTTGTCTTCTANAAAATAAGACATAATAGAAAAAAAGTAAAGTTAATTTTTTTAATATATACTTGAAAGATATGCTACAAAAAAAGGAGTGATATCCGAAAAAAACTTACCTTTTTAAAAAAAGGTAAAAAAGTGCGCCAAGTACACGCACAACACTTAATACTTTAAATTAAAATTTTTAACTCAAACTAGTATTTATTAAAAAATGTATTTTATTTTTAATATAAAACATTTTATTTCTATAAAACCTACGTTACAAAAGAAGTGATATCAAAAAGTAGCACTAAGTACACTTGTGTCCATTTAAAGAAAGTATTAAAAACATTATAAAAAAATAAAAAGTATAAANTTATTATATATGTATCAATAGGTATACTTTGCCTTTTGTAAAAAGTCAAAATATAAAAAATAATTAAGGCAAAAAAACTTGGCGTCGTTGCACCAAAAGTATAGCAGACATGTTTTATTTGTGCACGTGCGAGCTATTTTCAATTTATTTTATGTCACATATGTAACTATGAAAACTAAATAAATCAGCATTGCACTAAAAGTAAAATTCTTATATTAACAAATGAAAACTTGATAAGATTTTCACTTTTACTCTGGTTTAGAGAGAACAATGCTATTTCTCTGAAAGTATTTATATAAAATAAATTTTTTATTTTTACCTTGACGATTCTATGTGTATATGAAAACAAAAACTTTGTTATAATTGACTTGGAGTATATAATACTTTGTTTGAATATGCTAAAGAATATGAAAATTTCAAAATTTATTAAAACTCCAACAGTAAAACACAAGTACCTATTTTATGTATAACAGTAATGCTTCAGAAAAGATAGTGTTTAATAAAACATTACTGATTAGTTATCATCAGATTCATGCACACGTTCATAACAAATTTATTCATTGACTGAGGTGCAGCCACGCGAAGTTTTTTTGTCTTAATTATTTTTTATATTTCGACTTTTTACAAAAGGCAAAGTCTATTTATATATATATATATATATTGATACATACTCGTATATAATAATTTTATACTTTTTCTTTTTTTATAATGTTTTTAATATTTTCTTTCTTTAAATAATTTTATACTTTTTATTTTTTTATAATGTTTTTAGTATTTTGTTTCTTTAAATGTACACAAGTGTACTTGGTGCTACTTTTTCATATCACTTCTTTTGTAAC
>NW_018021566.1:26276-41147 GCF_002006095.1 Pseudomyrmex gracilis
AACATTGGTAGCGAAGCTCGATGTCGATGGAAACATTGTCGGTGAAATGATTGTCGGATTGTGATCGAAACACGTCGGTAAGTAAATATTGTCGGCGAAATGCGGTGTCCATGAAATGGTTTCGGTGAAACGATTAGTGATGAAATGATTATCGATGAAGTAAAGGTAACCCAACAAGAAAAACATCTCTTGAATAACAATACATGCATACTTTACACATTGTGTGAGAAATTTTAACATTTATTAAAATTTTATTTTATTTCTCTTTTTCCACATGATCGACAATAAGATTTTTCGCAAACATTATGCTCGCGGCTAAACAAAACTACAATTCCAATAAAATTACAGAACCAAAAAATAAATATACTATTATTTCGACAATATAACAAATCTTAAATGTGTAGAACGAATAAATCACGGTCATCCTTGTTACGCGTGAACTTGTTTCCTTGATTGACGTCAAACTAGTCAAAAAAACTTCTCGGCCGTCCAAATGTATTTTGCACACATCGCGTATTAAAATTTACCGTTTAGTGATCATATTTGTTGTGCGTGTGTCGTGATTATCGTAACGTACCGCCCGCGTATCGTCGACTATCGTCTACCGACGGCGATCAGCTGACGCTGTACCAAATCCTCGTAACAAAATCGGATTTTCTCGCGCGATCGGCTGGAGTGAGATGTGTGTGAGTCGGAAGCAGTGTCGATCGGGAGGAAATATTGTACCGAGCTAACGTGCAAATTAACGGTAATTTTGGGTGGTGAATTTTCGGGACAATTATCGCCGACCAAGTCGCGAGCGTACAGTGAATGCGTGTCGCATTTCGAGTGTGTAATTTGTCCAGGATTATTTGCGATCAAGTAACGTACCGCCGATCTTTCTAGCGCCGAGACAGAGCGCATCGCTAATCGTTCTGTAATAATAAAAAAGTAAAAGCAAGCCCCGACGTCGCACCCACTTCGCTCTGTATTGCGAGTATTTTCTTTCGAGTGCATGCGCGTAGACTAAGAACTCGGCTTGACGTTATCTGTGGGCCTAGAGACACGAAACCGGCGAAAGCTGTGTAGCAAGGTGAGCCGTTCGACCAAATTGCGATCATCGGCGAAACAAGTAAGTCCGTGTTGATCTACGGCTTGTGAAAAGACGGCTGCACGCTATTTTATTCCGGCGTATTGTTTGTCACGTACATTGGCTTGCACCCTATAGCTGCTTGGCCTGCATCTAGCTTTGTGCCCTGCGATTGCTATATTTTCGTGCCTGCGCTTGTCATCTTTCAACTTGAAGCCTTGAGTAAAGTCTCCCGTTCAGTATCTTTGCGGTATTGTTCCGATGACATAATTTGTTTCGTTAACTCGCGTGATTCGGTCTGTTAATCGTTGTAACCCGTCGTCGATTCGGTAACTTTTTTTTTTGTATTATTTTCTATTATTCGGTCTCTTGATTTATTTGTTCTCTTATTTTTTTTATATTATATTGTATATTTTTCTTTTTCTATTACTTTTTATATCATTTCTTTTATATTATTTTGCCTTAATTCTATCTTNCATTTCTACCCGCGTAATAAATTGTTAATTAATTCTTAATTTGTACTGGTTAACTCTGATTTTCCTGTCTTCATCTCAGCTTCCTATCGCGAGGTCAAGAGACAGCCTGCATTCCGAATTTTTATTCAACCCAGCCCCTCTCCGTTCCCAATAGAGCTAGTCGGCCCGTTGTGTCGAGTGATGCTGATTTTTTACGCGATTACGCGTCTGGCGCCCAAAATTATAACAAAGTATTCGTCAACTTGGTCCGGCGGCGCTCGTTTTAGATCATCTTTTCTATCCTGCCCGTGATCCGACGTTGCATTCTCGCGGACGCTCACCCGAGTCCCGTGAGATAAATTCCGTTTGCGGGGAAGCGGCGCGAGAATTCCGTTACAACCGCAAAAAACGTCACAAGATATATAACAAATATACGTATATATTTTTGAAAATTTATGGAATTATTAAGAGTGTATTTATCATATCTTTTTATTATTTTTATATCTTTTATTACGCATAAATGGTAATTATGCATTTTAGGTCACACATCACCGATTTCTTTGCGCTTCAGATATGTTGTAGGGCAGGTCATACTGAGTGATTGTGTAGAAAAATTTTGTGGGGGACGGCCTTAGTTTAGGAGATATGGCAATTTGAAGTTTCAGAATTTTAATGGTTTATTCTAGATATTACAAGCTGTTATTACGAACAGTTAAGTTTAGGGGAGCGACCTCCTATTTCAATAATTTTTATATATGTTGTAAAGGTCATTGTCCCGAGTAATAATGAGGTGAGTAATGTGAAGGTTTTAGGCGGGGGTCGTTGTTTGTTAAAAAGTTACAAGGGGAAGAAGTTTCACGAATGAATTCTTATTTTTCGGTCCCACGTACATTTCGTTCGCATTTGAAGCGCGTAGGCAGAGGGGGATGCGCCCTCTCTGCACCTCTCCCCCAAAACCTAACTTAACCTAACCTCCGAAAGGGGCTTCGCCTCTCCCCGTGCTCCCCTCCTCGAAAATCAAGTACCGACTTTTCACAAGAATCGAATGTAATCGGAAGTTGTAACCCCCCTCGGAAAAAAATAACAATTTCCAATTACATTCGCTTCTTGTGAAAAGCTTCTTTTAGAGGTTAGGTTAGGTTAGGTTTTGAGGGGGGGTGCAGGGGGCGCTGCCCTCCTGCCTACGCGCTTCAAACTCGAACAAAAAGAACAAAAATACTAATATTGTTCCGAAACTTTGAACTGCCATATCTGCCATAATTACTCGGTATGACTTGCCCTACAACATATTTGAAGCACATCGAAATCGGAGATGTGTGACCTAAAATGCATATTTACCGCACAAATTATTACAGATATATCACAATAAAATTGCACACTATTAATAATATTAGATATTATAATACAATATTACAATATTATTATCAATATATTATTTATGTATAATATTACATTATTACAAGAATAATATTGGGATCGTAAATAAGTTCTCGCTGTTTTTTCGTGAAAATTATAATACTTTATTTTAAATAAGTCGTAAAACCCATGTCACTGAAAGTATTGCCCATCACTAACCACTACTTTTTTCCATCTTTCCGGCAGCATTTGAATTCCACGTCGGAAAACCGACACGTCTTTTGAGGCTATCCAAGAATCGACTTATTTTTTGGCATCTTCATAAGAATGGAAGTGCTGCTCAACTAGGCCATGTGCCATTGATTAAAACAAGTGATAATCGGAAAGAGCATTGTCTGGTGAATACGGCGGGTAGGGTAGGACTTTCCATTTGAGCGTTTTTAAATAGGTTTTCACCGATTGTGCAACATGTGGCCAAGCGTTGTCATGTTGCAAAATCACTTTGTCGTGTCTCTGCTCGTATAGCGGCCGTTTTTCTTTCAATGCTCGGCTCAAACGCATCAATTACTAGTCGATAGCGATCTCCCGTGATGGTTTTGTTCGGTTTGAGCAGTTCATAATAAAATATTAGTTCATAATAAAACTACACCAGCTGATCTTACCAAATGCAAAGCAGAAGCTTCGAACCATGGATATTCGGCTTTGCCGACAATGTTGATGCATGGCCTTACCCCACGATCTTCTACGCTTAGGGTTATCGTAGAGTATCCACTTTTCATTGCCAGTCACGATACGATGCAAAAAACCTTTCCTTTTCTGCCGTTGAAGCAGCTGTTCACACGTGAAAAGACGCCGTTTGACGTTTCTCGGCTTCAACTCGTACGGCACCCAATGTCCTTGCTTTTGAATCATTCCTAATACTTTCAAACGTTTCAAAACTGTTGTGTCATCTACTTCTAATGATTCTACAAGTTCAGCTAGCGTCTGACATAAGTTTTTATGAAGTAATGCCTTTAATTCTTCGTCTTCAAACTTTTTTAATGCGCCAGAGCGTTCTTTATCTTCAACATCAAAATTATTATTTTTGAAGCGTCTAAACCAATCTGCATGTTGTTTCCGACAGAGCATGGTCGCCGTAAGTCTCATTAAGCATTCTGTGTGCTTCAGCTACAAATTGTTTTGAATAAAATAGTGCAATAAAATTCCCCGCAAATACTCTTTTTTGGCACAAAACTTGACATGGTTAACACTATGAAAAAAAGTTGTTTACACTTTGGCAAAATGACATACATTGAATTTTAAGCTTGCTTATGTCACTTCCTTATAGATGCGTTATATACCATTTTAAACTATACGCACGCAGTTTTGGTAACGCCATCTGTTGGGAAACAGCGAGAACTTATTCAAGATTCCAATAATTGTATTGCATCTTAAATAGTAAAATTATATATCAAATAATATATGTTTTTATTATGTCTTGTGAACGTTAGAGATGTCATTTAACGTCATTTACTATTTAGCACGTTGTATCTTACACATAATATAATACATATTTTTTGCAACGTTGTTGCAAAACCCCTTTTGTTTTAAACATAAACGCTTTGTTTTCACAATGTATTCTATCAATAAAAACACATTGTATAACATTTTTACTATATAATTATTATTATATTAAAAGTAATATATATATACAAGGTCATCGAACAGTATCGGACCCCCTTAATATCTTCAGTTAGAATACATTTTGGAGAAAATGTCCAATAGTAAAGTTGTATGGTTTAGCACAGAGAGCGACTTACAAAGTGAGTCATATATACTAGAACATGTTGACATGTGCTAGTAGTTTGTACCGTTGACATTCACTAGGCTGAAGATGATTAAAAATAAAGATTGATCAAAACGTCCCGTAAAACTATAAGTTTGAGAATTATTTTCACTCACTTCCATCCGTGGACAAAAAGTAAAATAGGCTGTATGATCACTTTAACTGTTTATTTTGATTGAGGCCTGTATCGAGTTAAATTTGAATCTTTTAACTAAGTTTTAAAAAATTAGTTAGAGGATCCGGGGTCTCTCACATATGAGACTAACTCTAACAAGGGGAGTATACACCCTTCGGGTCACCGATTTTAACAAAACTTTGTAGGAATGTAGTATGGATGGAGAAACACTAAATGCTATTCGGAGATGACGCACCTCTCAATCGTTTAGGAGAAATTGCGGTTTGAAATTTAGCACGTACCATAAGTAAAGTTCTAAAAAGAAGTTTACCAAAATAGCGGCGTGTGGCGCAGTGAACAAGGCGCCGCGCTAGTACTCCGTGAGTCGCGTGTTTGCGCCCTGCTGGTTTTGGATTTTTTTTTTTTTTAAGTTTGCTGCTTCTACTTCTTTCTCCTGTTTACACGCACAAACACGTTTTGTATAGTATTACAGCAAAAAATATTTAAAATATACATAAACATTCACACTTGTTTTATTTTTGTGTATGCGGAATAAAAGAAATAAACAATGAAAATGTTACGTCCTGGGGACTCCCCATTTTCTTGCAACGCCAACGTTATACGTTGACGCGCCAACGTATAACAAATTTCCTTTTTAATAAATAATAAAAAGCAATAAATAATCCAAGCAGACCTCCTATTGTTTAGAGACTTGGACTTCAGACGATAGGAGAGCAAACGGAAATCACACTGGCGCCCGAAAAGATAAACCGCGCCTAGTAATAACCCGAAATTTTAAACTTATTGTTTAAACATCCCAAACAAACCCGGATATCTCCGGGCCAGGAAGAACACCGCTCATAAAGCTAAGACCAACCGGAGCAAATAGAACTCCGGCGCCACGAGCAATTTTATTATAAACAAATAGCAAAAAGTCTACGTGGCGTGATCAAAAACCAACACTCTCTCTTTTCCCTTCTCCGAAAAATCGGACGAGCCGACCGAGCCAAGAGATCGTCGCCGATTGGCGATCTCACAAAGTTTACCCGACTACTAACTAACAAATGGGAAGTGGTAAAGCTCGACTGAGTTTTCCGATTGGGAGAGTTCTCGCTTACTCAAAATTGTATATAAGCCGAGACTCTCGGAATCAGAGTCAGTTGAGAGCCGCTAATCTAAAAGATCGGGAGTGTCGTGGTACAAAGAGTTTGAAAAGTTCGGTTCCGTGAGTGTCAAAGCCGGGACACCGAAGCCGCACTGGTATTCAACGCTCCACTCCCGAGTACCTGCAGCCAATCCGACACTGCCGCCACTTAACCATGTAGTAAGTGTTTTTAAGAAACCAATTGTTCACTGAGATCCCACGAACTAGAAATAGAGATTGAGGAAAAGAGAGAAAAACGATAAAATCTCGCACAAATTAGACACAGCAGTACTGAACTGTTTAAGATAACCTTTCCTCTCCTTCCTTGATCAGAGAGGATATCTGCGATCCTGAATTGCTCCGGATGACTGCTGACAGGCGTCCGCGGTTTTGAATTGCTCTGGATAACCTCTGACTTCCTTTTTAAATCACGGAAACAAACAAGCTCGCTTATCTCCGAATATCAGTCTTAGAATCATGATACATTCAAATTTATTCTTATCATTAAATCTATCGGAACCTAAGAAATGAAACAAAACCGAATTTGTCAATTGACATAAGGAAATACATTTCTAAGATGATCTAAGTTGCGTAAACATGGGTTAAAAAGGTCGGCTGCACTAAACAACTCGTATTCCCTCTCTCTCTCACATTTGCAGCCCTAGCTTATAGATTACTGTGTACGAAACGATTATGCGCTCCGTCATTGTATTAGTTTCAACACACCTGTATGTGAGTAATTTGCTAAGATTTTGATTTGTCTTTTTTTTACATAAATATAACTACTTTATAATGTGTGGAATTAAACTATAGAGTTATTTTTTGTTATCCTCCTCTCCGTACAACCCACTCTCACTTCCTCGTTAAAATTGCTAGGTCCCGTCCTTGGTAAATGAGACTTGCGTCTCAGACCTAAAAAGGGACTAACGAGTGAGTGTTCGCTAGACAGAGTAAGATCGGCGTACGCCGTTGACCTGTCGACGAATATAAACAAACTCGCTCGACTCTCTCACAGCGGGACTTCCGTGTCCACTAAAGAGAGATATGGAAATCGACGCATTCACTGTAGAGATGTGCGATACATACAATTGTATCGATATTTGTATCGATTCTGTATCGAGGCGCTGTGTATTGATACAAGTAAAATATCGAAACAAAAGTATCGATAATTCAAAAATCGATACAAAATATTGTTTTGAAATTTTATACTATAGGTCTATTCATGTTGTTTGAACTGGCTGCACTAATTTAGAGTTTATCTTTCTCCTTTCAAAATCTGTAGAAGAAAAAAGATAAAAAAGATAACACTTGAACTAGTGTAGCCAGTTCAAGCAACACAAACAGACCTGTCAAAAAATAAAAACAGTTATCAAAAAATACGTAAGTATCATGTTCAGTAATGTTCTGCTTTATTGTATTAAAACTCTANTAATCAAATATTAGAATAATTATAATTTTAAATTTATTTTAGTAAATATTAGTGAAACTAATAGTAGATTTTTTTTATAACTGTTATTTTGGTAGGTATTCTTTCTTTTAATTAAAATTTTTGTGTTTTTGTATATAAATAAAATAATTCACTTGCATAATTTTTTATGAAATAAGTTTTTTTATTATAATTGGATTTTCAAATTTTTTTCATTATTTTTATAATATTGCTATAATAATCACAGTTCAACATATCACTATTCTTTAATTAAATTTTAAGTCATGAACACAAAAACTAGCAAGAACGAATTGTTTAGATCCTCAAATCCACCCTTATAAAAAATATATTATAATTATGATGTTTTATACATATATATATACTTGTACGAAAAGCGCAAACTTTTATTAACTTATAAAANTACAGACTACTTAAAACTTTTTGTACAAGTATGGAAAATTTAGGCAACGCAATCAAACCTTATATATTCCAGTCTATCAAACTTAAAGAATTTAAAAATAATAACTGCTGCAAATGTTTGGACGAGAGACGATTCCTATCATGTACGCTAATATTCCCGGCTTTNGAAAAAAGTCGCTCGGAAGGAACAGATGTTGCTACTACGGACAAATATTGCATCGCGATTGGGTATAATGTCGGATACATATGTTTTAACGTTTCTTCCCAATTCAATAAAGGGTTCCCATTTAAATTAACTGTCGGATGATTTAAAAAATGTTTCAGGTCAGTTGGCAATTCGCTTTCTTGCTTTTCATTTTGTATCGATTGCACTGAGTTTACTAACTGATTATGATAAGACCACAGATTAATCGAATCTGATTTATCTTGAAGTTCCAGCTGNTCTTTTNTAACATCTAGCTCTGGTGTTATTTGTTTGATTTGCTTCACTTTTATTTTCTGTGCGATTTTTTGAATAGCTTGCGAACACGCTATTTTATTATTAAAATGCAATTTTTTAAATCTAGGATCTAAAAGTGTGGCGATGGCTAAAGTGTNTACAAATTCTTTTTGACTAAACCGTTTGTCTAAATTCTTAATTACAGCTGCTCGTAATTGGATTGACGCATCTGTGACTAACTTAGTATCTAACGCTTTCATACTGTTGTTAATGCAATTAATCAAAGGAATTATTTTACTTGCTGTTACATAGTGCTCTCCACTAATTTCTCTCGTTGCAACTTCTAACGGACCCAGTACTAACAAAATTTCTTTGGCTAATTGCAATTCAGCAGCAGTAAGCATCATGGGTGAGTTCGGATATTNCAATAAAATTGTGCTCACCTTATCAGACAAACTTACAAAACGTTCTATCATATAAAAAGTCGAATTTCATCGTGTCGGCACGCTCTGAATTAACTTAGGACATTCTAACTTTCTTAAATCATCGGCAGGAGAAATTGCACGCTTAAAATAAACGACAATTGCTTTAATTTTTTCGCATAAGGCTTCTATTTCCAAATTACCTTCCAATATTTGCGTTGCAACTAAGTTTAAAGAATGAGCAAAACATGGCAAGTGTTTTCGATTCCCAAAAACATCTGTGACAGCTTTAACCATATTCGCCCCATTGTCTGTTACAACAGCTGTAACGCAATCAGGATTTATATGCCAATCGTCACAAATGTTTAAGAGCCACGATCCTAAGTAGTCACCAGTATGTCTTTCTGTCAATTCCGTAACACCAATCGTCACGCTATTCATATTTTTTCCGCACACGTAATGTCCTGTCACTCCCAAATAACTTTTCGTATTTATTGTGTCAGTCCATATATCNGCTGTCAATGTAATGTTTTTTACATTTTCTAATTTNGCTTTAANAGATGTTGACAATACCATATACTTTTCCTCGATGAGCTTAGTGATTGTCTTCCTGCCAGGAATTTTGTATAACGGAACAGTGATGCGCATAAGATGTTGAAAACCTTCCTTTTCCACAGTCGCGCAAGGAAGATTATCTTTCGCAATCATGTATATAATGCTGTTCGTAATTTTTCCAGCCTTTGCACCTCCTTCTAAGAAAAAAATACAATTGTATAAAAACATATATCATAAATCAAAAAGTAAAAAATAACATTGAACAACTTTTACAATAAGTTATAATAGAGTAACATGTTATATTTAAAAAAATATAACTATGTATGCAAAGTATAAATAAAATTACAATTTATATCAATGAAACCAATAAAAAGGCATAAATAAATGAAAAATATGTGGAAATGTAAAAAATAATTTTTGTCAAATTTTATGAGGAAAGAAAATACAAAACACAATTAGTATAAGTTCATAATAGTGACAATTTATACAAATCAGTAAAAAAGTATGAATAAAGTATAAAAATCTATGAAAATGTAAGAAATAATTTTGAATATATTTTATAATAAATTATAAGAGAGTGCACAAAATAATTAATATATTAGCAAAGATATGATCATCAGATACCTCCGAAAGACTTCATTTCGCGAATTGAGGTTCCTACGTCTGGCTGCAACCGCATCTTTTTTGTCAAAGAACTTTCACCTATTAATTGGTTTGAAGTCTGTGTCGCTATTGCCATTGCTCGTTTTGTTGATGTATTCGGTGACACTGCAACATTCGATGTCGAAGGGACTGGTGAATGACAGGAATCGATGTTACATTCTTCTTCACAAATATCTGGATTCTAAAATAAATAAAATAGCACTCATTAAACAATTAATCAATAAACTATACGTACGTATTGTACATCAACATTACATATCAATTTTACATTGTTTGATTCAAACTGCTTAGTCTCAATATCTTGACGTATATCGTGTTTTCGAGATAAATGAAATTTTAAATTGGTAGTATTCCCACTACTTTTAATAAATTGTTGACACAGTTTGCATTTTCCCCCAGTTTCTGCTCGAATAAAGTACTTCCATACGAAACTGGGCTTTATTTTTGGTGNCACTAAAAAAATAGAAAAATGATATTAACATACTTTAATAAATAAGCAAATATTATGATTAAAAAAATCTTAAATAAAGAATATTAAGTCAGAAACTTAGTAATAAAATGTTGAAAAATAAGTAATTAATGCTAAATTTTATAATTTATATATATATAATTTATATACGTATTATTTGCCCACAAAAGCTTACTTGTTTGTTGTTCATNCTTATCACCAAGCACCGATATAAAGGAGGAGAAACATGTCAAAGGAGCTGAGGAATTAGGATCATATAATGACGGTTGTTAAAANAAAATTATAAGCATGATATATTATATCAAGTACCAAAAATCAAATGCAAAGTAAAAAGACCAAAAAAAGTGTAAATAATTATTATAAATAACACAACACAAAAGAAGCAATCGAAAATTAATATTGCAAAATGTAAGCTAATTTACTAATCTCGCAAGAATTGAAATCAAAACTTTATTCAATTGCGATTGTCCCACGTGTTTTTACAAATAGGATTATATATGTTAACACGTGATTCACAGGATAGAAAAAGTAGACAGAGATATCGAGAATACTATATTCGTTCACTTTTTTGTTTTTCGCAGACATAATTAATTTAATGTATTACTTACATAAATACTGCTTACGAAATATTCTGAAATTTCCTCGTGTTCAGGTTCTAGACAGTCCTCAAGATTNTATTTGTAAATAGATTTCACTGTTTCACTTCCGCGCTTGAAACTCACCAACTCACGATTTCGCGAATCTGCTCGAACTTTGAAGTCCTCGAAGCTTAAAAATGCATTTCTCGAAACGGAAAATGGTTGAAAAATGACCGTTTGCATTTAAAAATTCCAGAAAGAACTTAAAAGTTCTATATAGATGGTTGTAGATTTCGAAGTTTCGAAACAATAGGTGCGTTAAGATAACTCAACAGTTGAACAACGGTTGAGAGATAATCACTTATGATTGGATCATACTTTTGAAACCGTAGCAGGTTTTGAAGAATAATCCTATCACACACAAGTGATGATCTCTCAACCGTTGAGTTTTTTGAACGTAACCAATGCAATAACCATGTTATGCAGATTCTGCAATGCAGTCGTGGAGTCATAAGTCATAAGAAATTCACCAATCACAGACAATTTATATAAGAATAATCGATTGTNATTGATTTTGATTAATTTCTTACAACTTACGATTTATTATTGTAGATCAAGCCATACGATTTACGACTCTACAACTGCATTGTAGACCCCGCATTAAAGTTGAAGCTCACTCATAATTGATGAATTATAACTAAAGATGATTTGCTATTGGCTATAANTGACCGATACATCATATCGATAGTGATATGTAAGTATCGATATGTGCCTGTATTAGTTGACACATGTATTGATACAAAAAATCGATATTTGATTTCGAAAGTATCGATATTCCGAAATATCGATACCGTATCGCACATCCCTAATTCACTGTTGCGTCACACCACAACCCGACCGTATCCATGGGCCAGGACGTAACAAAAATATTATATATGTATATACAGAGTGTCCCAGAATTGGTGTAACATCTCTCGTGAACAAATAGAAGGAGTAAAACTGAGTCGATAAGTCCTATACCAATTTGCTAGATTCGCAATAGTTACCGAGATCATAATTAACAAAGATCAGCGAATAAGCATGCATCGGGCTGTCTTACGCGCGTAAGACAGCCCAGTGCGCTTTGCGCGCTAACGGTGTTACCCATAGCGACATATGGGAGGAGCTAATATAACAGCATATACTCTATAACATATACATATTAAAATGTAATCGTGCGAAGCGCGCTGGGCTGTCCTAAGCGCGTAAGACAGCCTGATACACGCTTATTTGCGGATCTTTGTTAATTAAGATCTCGGTAACTATTGCAAATCTAGCAAAGTGATATAGGACTTATCGACTCAGGTTTACTCCTTCTACTTGTCTACGAGAGATGTTACACCAATTCTGGGACACCCTGTATATGTGTAGTTATATAAACGCCACAATATTTAGAAAAAATATTTAAATAAAAATATATAAAAAATATATAAACTTAAACAATATATCCATATACCTATATATATGTATATAATGTCACAAATCGTCGAGAACAAAATATTGTACACGCGATCATTTGTAACGGTTCGACTTTTTCGTCGAAGCCCTTTCGTTTATTTATTAAAGCTGCGGAGTAGCTCGTCGGGAACAAGGTTCGGTTGAGGTAAAAAACTCAGAGTAGACTCAGTTTTATGATTGAGCCAAAAATAATAGTGCGTTTTTATTGTACTGAAAGAAATATTTACAAAGTAAAAGTAAATTAAAAAAAATAAATTTATGAAAGTAAATTTAGAGTAAGTAACTTTAGAAAAGTGAATTTTTAGAATAGTAAGGTTTACAAAGTTACGGAATTGCAGAAATGAAAGCAGATTACCGACAGAAAAGTAAAGCTTTGCTGAAACGATACAAGTTGTTTCGCTGTTATTCGGTTTACCGCGAATACGGTGTGCGGTCGGCGCTTCGCGTGCCGTAGCGCGCTTTACCTGGTTTTCTCGGCGAAGAATAGCGATCTTCAGGAACGGCTCGAAACAGAGGCCGGTTTACCCGGCGGAGAATACAAGATTTTCCGGAGCGGAGCAGAACGGATACCAGTTTTCCCGGCAGAGAGAAAAAGTAACTTCTTCTCTCAGTGAGGATCGAATCTTGAGTCGCTATCAGTTTTTCCGATCGAGGAAGAGCTTCCCCTTGAGCTTCTCATTAGATTCGGAGATCGGACTGATCTGCCAAGCTGATTTTTGCCCCGGCTTATATACCCGCAATTTCCCGAGAAGCGGGATCGTGAAAACGCGGGAGAAATATCAATTTATTTGTCGCGCAGGTTGCTTCGTGGCGCGGCGGGACGCGCGGTGCGGGCGCGGTATCAACTGGCGTTTGTCGGCGCGGGGAGCGCGCGGTGATAGCGGCGCGCAGGCCGCTTGTTGGCGCGGGGAGCACGGTGAGAGCGGCACGCGGGCCGCTTGTTAACGCGGGGAACTCGCGCGGTGCGGGCGGTGCGTCAATCGCCTGTAGAGCGTGTATTTGATATACGCTGTAATTTATTATAAGTTTTTTATTATGCGCCGTTTTTGGGCCGGGACGGATGATCGGTCCCGGCCGTAACGATAGCATTGTTACAATTTGTGTAATACATTTTAGTAATGATTATAATATTGTTTTGTATTATAATTTTATAATCACTTCTAAAATGTATTAACCTTTTCGCTCCGGGACTGGTCCATATATGGACCAGCAAGAAAAGCGAACGTAATAGATGTTTATAAGGTCAATTTAATGCACTAAATTTAGGAAAAAAATTGAAAAAAATCCTGGTTACTTCTTTGACCTTCAAAATTAACTTTGAAGGAGGGGGGTAGCAGGTTATTATTAACTTTTTCAGCTACAATGCGAGGTCAATTTTAAAGGAAAAATCCCCGGAGCGAAAAGGTTAAACAAATGATCGCGTGTACAATATTTCGTTCTCGAACATTTGTGACATCATATATATATATATATATTGTGGCGTGGTATTCGCGCCGCTTTTTCCCCGTCACAAAAATTAAAGATTTTGCAGGTGCCCGGGAAAGCGAGCTGGATTAAGAGCGCCAAGATCTTCCAGGGCTTGCATGCGTCTGATTAGAATAGCGTTTTATTTTTACATTTTTTTTGTATGTACTATCGGCGCCTCACCGTTCCGACCATCATTGTGGGACTTTTCGACCTCGCCACCCTGCTGAGAGAGAGAGAGAGAGAGAGAGAGAGAGAGTGAGAGAGAGTGAAAGAGAGAGAGAGAGAGAAAGAGAGAGAGAGAGAGAGAAAGAACAGCTCACGGTGCGTAGAGGCGGACGAGGTAGAGCAAAGAGGAGCAACAATAGAAACAGGCAACGGCACAGGGACGTAAGGACGTCACAGGTACAAAGCGCTCGGCAAGGATGTCGGCGACGAAATAGAAAAACGGGAGATGCTAGCACTCCGATTTCACAAAAACCGGAGCGGAGCTCCCTTTGGAGTTCTTGGCCTCGTGATGCAAGAAGATGAGCCGAAGTAAGCTTATCTAAGTGAAAATTGACGTAGAACGGACCGGTTACGGCCAACGAAGGGCCCGACCCAAAGTGTTGCCGAGACGCACGTGGCCGCTGTCAATCACAGCGCCGCAAAAATAAGAATACGATTGGCTCGTTACCTGGCGCGGCAAACAGCGCGAGACATCAATAGTAATTGTCGCAAGAATCAGCTTTATTGTTGTGCGTGCCGTGACAGACGTGAGTTCCTCGCTCCTGAAACGAGTGTTGACTGTGCCAGAGATGCCAACTCGGCCCCGCTTACAGCAAGCAACAGCGAGTGGAGGAGATACGCACACAGGCGAACAGCCGTGTACGTGTGCGCTCGGCGCTTCGGTCCGCTTCGGGCGGTAGAAGAGAGCAGATATATAGAACCGCTCTCTTTCTATACCGAGCTATAGCTATGACTAACTCTGCGAG
>NW_018021567.1:0-2186 GCF_002006095.1 Pseudomyrmex gracilis
ACTGGGTTTCAACATTGCGACTGTTTCGAAGTTATGGTAGTTTAGTACATGCGTCAAGCTATTTGAATGCCAATCGCGACATCTGCCAATGGTACTGAACGGAGGGAATATCAAATTGAAATTTGTCCGGATTTTGGCGACGCACCCTGTATAATATAATTACACATAAATAATTATAGCATTGTTTCTTAAAAAGAATTGATGTATTTATATAATTTTACATTAGTATCACTATATTTTCTAATTTGTTTTTTTTTAAGTCAAGAAAACACAAAAAGAGTTACATAAGACCTCGTATTTTTTCGATATGTAACGTTACTAAAAGAAATCTCATTATAATCTATAAAGAATCTCGTTCTTTTTATAATATAATTTGGTATAATTTAATTTTTTAACAAGAATTTTATCGAACGATTTTAAGGCCAAAATAAGAAATATAGTGGTTCCTAAGCTTCAGAGTTTTCTTGATAAAAGTCCTTCTCTTTCCAACACTAAAAGAAGAATGTTACATGCGTTCAATGAATGCGTCCGTTATACAAAGTTGCATCCTGATATAATTTTTACACGCGCTGATAAAGGCAACGCTACCGTGGCGATGAATAGATGTGACTATGCTCGAAAAATGAACGTCCTTTTGAGTGACATAAAAACTTATCAGATCACAATTATTAATCCCATTAAAAAAATCGAATCGAGTCTAAATAACATGCTAAAAAGATGGCTTAACTTGGGTTACATTGAGAAAAAACAATATTTTTTGTTTAGGTCCAGTGAAAAATTATTACCAAAGGCCTATGGCCTTCCAAAAATCCATAAAGACAATTTTCCGCTCAAAATTATTGTCTCTTCAAAAAATAGCCCGTTATATTCTTTTGCCACTTTCCTACACAAAATTATCATTAACAGTCTTCCTACATCCAAAAGTAATGTATCCAACAGTTTTGATTTATTCAAAACTCTCTCTAATGTCAAACTGAATGACTTAGAGGTTCTCATTTCTTTTGACGCCGTTTCCCTCTTTACAAATGTTCCCACAGATTTGGCCATTAATTGCATTAAAAACAGACGGCACCATATTCATAAAAAAACCACCATCTCTCTCAATGAATTTCTAAACGCGATCTCTTTTATTCTCACGTCTACATATTTGTCTTTGACAACATTATCTATAAGCAGACCTACGGTACTTCGATGGGATCACCACTGTCTTCTGTGATTGCAGATTTAGTATTACAAGACATCGAAAACAAAGCAATACATAAAATCAATATTCGTCTGCCTCTATATTATAGATATGTCGATGACATTCTTCTTGCGGCTCCTAAAGACGATATCAACAGAATACTAAAAATCTTCAATTCATTTCATGAGCGCTTGAAATTTACGCTAGAACTTGAGAAAGATCGTTCTATCAGCTTTCTTGATTTATCTATCAGTGTTGTCAATCTTTCTCTTAAGATCGATTGGTTCCATAAAAAATCTTTTTCTGAAAGATTTTTATCCTTCTTTTCCAACTATCCTCTGTGTTACAAAAAAGGCACGATTTACAGTCTCATAGATAGAGCTTTTCTTCTCTCCCATCCTGACTTCCACAAAAAAAACATTATTTTTTGCATCGATACCCTTCTTGATAATGGTTACCCGCTTGATCTTATTTTTAATTCCATCAATTCAAGACTAAATAAGCTGATATCTAAGAAATTTATCCCTGCTCCGAATAATGTGTAAATTTGTATCCTATGCATTGAAAGGTTCGAACATCCTTATTGGTTATAAATATCTTTGATAGGCTTAATACTTTAATTAGAATTCACAAAGATCATACCGTTCATGATTCGAACATAGATGTTGTCTATAAAATATGTTGTAAAGATTGCTGTGCGACTTACGTTAAACAAACAAAGAGACAATTAAAAACAAGAATTAAGGAACATATGTGTAACATCAAAAGAGACACAACACAACTGACAGTTATCTCAAAACGTAGATTGGAATCAGGACATTCTTTTGATTGGGAAAATATTATTATTTTAAACTAAGAATGAAAAAAGGCCGATACGAGCCATTCCCAGGATGTTGTGCAGGAATAAACGTGCATGTATATATATATATACACATGTATGAAATTCTCATGTAAATTATTTTTACATGTGAGTTTTTTGAATTGAAATTTCAATTCTTAAAAT
>NW_018021567.1:4121-23146 GCF_002006095.1 Pseudomyrmex gracilis
GGGTAACACCGTTAGCGCGCGAAGCGCGGCGGGCAGTCTTACGCGCGTAAGACAGCCCGATGCATGCTTATTCGCAGATCTTTGTTAATTAAAATCTCAGTAACTATTGCGAATCTAGCAAAATGGTATAGGACTTTTTACCTCAGTTTTATTCCTTCTACCTGCCTACGAGAGATGTTAAACCAATTCTGGGACACCCTGTATACATGCTACCTTGTTTGTCTCAACACAGTCTCCATATCTCTGCCTGAGGGTATGTGCCATCTCAGAACATTTTATTTTTTTTACCTACTTTGACATCACTGAGGTATGCAATACTTGAGCGTAACACCTTTTCAACGACATTATTGGCAGCTTTTATAATTTTAAATTATGACTTTTTTTGTTTTATTTGTTGCGACTGATGAAGACTCTAGTAAGAGTAGAAATGTTTCGCTTATAATTCTTATTTAATATTACGTCCTGGAGACTCCACGGTCCTTTTTTTCTTGCAACGCGACGCGCCAACGCGATCCGAACGGATCTCCTATCGTTTGGATACTTAGACTCCAAGCGATAGGAGAGCAAACGGAAATCATATTGGCGCCCGAAAAGATAAACCGCGCCTGGACTTAACCCAAAATTTTATGATAACGAGCAAGAAAAATTTATTATTTAAACACTCTGAGCAGCTTTCCAAACAAACCCGGATATCTCCGGGTCAAGAAAAACACCGTTTATAAAAATTTAGAACAGCCGGCGCAAATAGAAACTCCGGCGCTACGAGCAATTTTATTACAAACAAATAGCAAAGGGTCTATGTGGCGTGATAGGAAAAAAAAACAACACTCTCCCTTTTCCCTTTTCCCAGAAATCGGACGAGCCAACCAAGGCGAGAGATCGTCGCCGAGTGGCGATCACACAAAGTTTACCCGACGACTAATTAACAAATAGAAACCAGCGAGGCCCAACCGAGTTTTCCGATTGGAAGAAGCTCGGTGAGCACTCGCTTACTCAAAAGGGTATATAAGACGAGATTCTCGGGGCTGGAGTCAGAAAACCTTCTGATTTCTCCGGGAGTGCTGCAGCGAATTCGCGACGAGTTAAGTGCGCATAAAGAATTAAGTGCAAGTGCAAGTAGTGCGCCGAGCCTCCGCCGAACACCGAAGCCGCACCAGGCTCCGAGCGATCTACCAAGCCGTACGGGCCGAAAGGAGAGAGGAAGTCGCAGCCAGAGACCAACTAAGTAGTAAGTCCACCTACAAATTTTAATCGGAGGTTCCACTACTTGGGGAATTCAATTTGAGGTTAATACTCGGAATCTATCATAGACGCCTAGAAGTATCGCAAAAACATATTATTTTGTTTCTTCGCAACCAACTCCTTTTGACCATTCTCAACGGGAGAGCAGTTCGCGACTTTAATCGCGAGTAGCATCCGACCGAGAAGTCAACTTCTTTTGACCACTCTTGACGGGAGAGCAGTTCGCGACTTTAATCGCAAGTAGCATCCGACCGAGAAGTTAACTCCTTTTGATCACTCTCGACGAGAGAGCAGTTTGCGACTCCAATCGCAAATAGCGTCCGAATTATTTCTTTTTCCTTCCTAAATCACGGAAACAAACAAAACCCGCTTATCTCCGAATATCAGTCTTAGAATCATGACACATTCAAATTTATTCCTATCATTAAATCTATCGGAACCTAAGAAATGAAACAAAACCGAATATGTCAATTGACATAAGGAAATACATTTCTAAGATGATCTAAATTGCGTAACCATGAATTAAAAAGGCTGCCTGCACTAAACAACTCGTATTCTCCCTCTCTCTCACACTTGCACCTAGCTTATAGATTACTTTGTACAAAACGATTATGCGATCCGTCATTGTATTAGTTTCAACACACCTGTATGTCAGTAATTTTCTAAGATTTTGATTTGTCTTTTTTTTAATAAATATAACTACTTTATAATGTGTAGAATCAAACTAAAGAGTTATTCTTTGTTATCCTTCTCTCTGTACAACTCACTCTCAATTTCTTGTTAAAATCGCTAGGTCCCGTCCTTGGTAAATGAGATTTGCGTCTCAGACCTAAAAAGGGACCAACGAGCGAGTGTTCGCTAGACAGAGTAAGAACGGTGTACGCCGTTGACCTGTCGACAAATATAAACAAACTCTCTCGACTCTCTCACAGAGGGACTTCCGTGTCCACTGTAAAGAGAGATATGGAAAACGATACGTTTACTATTGCGTCACACCACAGCTCGACCGTATCCATGGGCCAGGACGTAACATTAAATATATGTATCATTTATACACCACCAACAACTGGTCTTTATGCTCGCTAATTGACTTTTATATTTATTGTATTTATTGTAAGAATTTTATCTTTGTAATTAAGTCAGATAATAATTAATTATTTATATATTTTTTGAAGTCATATAAACCTATGAAGACACGATTGACATCGATTATTTATATGTTCATCAATTTCGGATATTGTATCAAAACTTTTTTCATATAAATTAATTAGTTGATGAAGTACTAAGTATTTTTATTTATTTATTCATATAGTAAATAATTAGATGAATTAAACTAAAGTTGGTAAATAATGGTTTAAGCCAAAAGTAAAAGAGGAATTTTTAGTTTAAAATTTTATTTTTTTTTACTCCTTGCAAAGTGTATTAATCATTATGGCACACGTTGTATATATATATATATATATATATATAACATAATTTTACGTATCTATAACATTTTATATATAACATGTCTTGTATATGTGACATATTGTATACTTGTATTTTATATAGTTATAAATTATATATTTATATATTTATTTACTAATTAGGTAATATTTTTTTCTTTTCAGGTATCCAGTGAAAGAAAAACCAATTACAATTATACATATGTTTTCAAATTAAAATTGGTATGTTTTCAATAGTATTATTATACTTTTTAAGATATGTGAAGTAATTATGTTCTTTTTAATTTAATGTTGTTATTTTTATTTTTAAGAGAAGTGTATTGTTTGTTTAGTTTGCCATAAAAGATTAGTATACTATAATTACACCTAATTAATTATAACAACATTGTATCATAATTATGATTAGTGTATTGTTATCCCGTGGGATCTTTTGGATGCCGCGAGGAAAGACGCCGGGAATAAATAATACTATTTTATATATTTTCCTTTAAAGAAATACACTTCCTTTATTTTACTACCGGTGTACACTTTTATTACCACCCGCGTTAATCTTATAAGTATAAACAGGCGATGCTCTGTCGCGCAGAGCCTCCGGCCGCAACACTATTCGGGACGATTCTACCCACGTACGGTCTAACACCGGCTTTTATGCCTCAGCTAATCAATCGTGATTAGCTGAGAAGAAGTCGGACAATATCCGGGTCCCGAAATGCGAATCATTGCATCTTTTCGGCCGCACGTGCGACCCTTGGCCAGCGCGTCCTCGAACGCGCTATCACATTTCGCGCAGCAATCGCTGACTGGATCCTCACGATAGATTCCAGTAGCTTCGATGATCTTAAAACAAGCATTTTAAACCAACTGATAATACGTACTGAAATTACATAACTAAAACATATGACTAAAACACGTAACTAAACACACTGTTTAACTTGATACAAACACCTCATAACACCCTTCCCCCGTTGGAAAAAGGAAAACTGATAAAGGAAGGTTTTCGTTAAACTACTTAATTTTTTATAGTTAGAGTAGTGTAGTTGTCATGTGTTCAATGTGGAGTGTCTGGTTCTTGTATTCACGGTGGAACTGTGAAACTCGTACCCTACTCACATCATCCTGAAAGTGTACTTGTCGCGTACTCTGTGTTTCTTGCGAAGTTCGTCTTGGTTTTTACTACAAAATATACATGACGATTATAACTAGTAGTATCAGTACTCCACTGAGGCCGGTGGGGTACACAAAATACGGTTGTCTGTAGAACTCTCGGTCTAAATTTGCGCTAGTTTCCTGTATTTGGCTGTGTATGTCTTGTAATTGTGTCTTGCCGAACGTAAAGTTTTGTAATTTTAACTCGTCGTGTTTGTGTTGGATTTTGTAACTCGCCGTTCGCGTGTGTGACCGTGATGTTAAATCGTGGCAGGTAGATATTAATTTATGTGTGTTCCAGAACCGTTTTTGTATTAACGACGATGTCTTTTGTTGAAAATTCACATTGACTGGTCACCTCAACTTCACCAGTCTCCTGACCGGCCCAGTGGTCTCGCGGCCTGAGTGCAGGGGCTGCGAACCCGCAGGTCTCGAGTTCGAATCCGCTCACAACTTAAGGATTTTTTCCGGTTCCTTTCAATCGAGTTTATCGATTGATAGGTGAACTAAATCGAGATTCCAAAAATTAATCCGAGTGTAATCTCGAATTAATCTACCTCCCACAAGGCGATCACAGTCACAACATCTTGAACACGAGCCCGACACAGATAGGCCAGTGTGAAAGAAGGCCGTGTATCGCGTGGTAGTAGTACTACACAACCTCTCCATGAAAAAGTATAAAAATTTAATTGACTCTGACAATAGATGTGTCTTAATAGCCTAGATTAGCTGAAGGCACGTAAAATACTCAATTAAAAAAAAAAAAAAAAAAAACAGTCCCTTTCAAGATCTTTGTCTTATCGGGCCGCCCTTTGCACTAGAAAGATACTGCTTAACGTTCGTTTAACGTTGAATACAGTCATACGCGCACTTGACTTAGTTTAATCCAAATAGTGTGATTTGACGTTATAAACGTTGGTTTGCAACTTACATAACTACCCAACTTGTATACGTATGCTTGTATTTTACATGGAGAACTTAGCTGTATCCTACGAGGTGTCATCACGTTACCGCAGACGTACTGACCTTGACGTTTGTACAACCCACCAACTGGTTACTTGACAGTAACTCATACGTTTGTCGATTGCAGTCCACTGCGATGAGTGTGTTTTGGACGTTTACTACTGCAAACACGTCACTACGTACGTATACCGGTAAGGTATCACGTTATAGATGTCACGTATCACGGAGCGTACCAATGGTACGTAAAGTACCACGAAAACATTCGACTGTTTGCAGTACACAGCAACCGTCATAAATTGTTTTATTTTTACCCAGTTACTTAAACTAATTTCGAATGGAAAGTGTAATTCATTTGTTAGACGGTTATTTGTCTCGTGTAGACCCTGGATTATTTGTTCAACAGAGATCAGCTCTAGTTGTGCCAGTTTGTCCGACGTTCCCGTTACAAGGAGATACTACATCCCTCAAGTCAGTTCCTAACTCGCGTAGTACATTGGTTACACAGAGCAAATACTCGTTTAACAAATTTTCATGCGTTTGTTTATTTACGGATTTAAGCTATGATCTGCGACATTGACTTGGCTAGCAGATCTTCGTTATTTTTAATTACGCTTTCCATTTTATCAAAATGGGCTACCGTTGCGTTTAATACTTTTAGATAATTTTTAATCGCATGTTCTTGTGCTACTTGTCTATTTTCTAACAAGCCAATGTGTTCGGAGATAGCTTTTTTGTTCTCCGCATCCATGATACTGAACAATTGCTTTGCTACCAAACCGATTCCGTTGACCAGTCCCCTGCGTTTTTGTCTTGAGGGTCCCACAATAACCTTGATTTTTTTTAAAAACTTTATCTATTTCTTGTTCTCTACTTAGTAGTTCTGTGTACACTTCCTGGCAACTTATTTTATTACTTTCGTGGACTTCGCTATCCGAGCACATTTTGCTTGTTATTTTTAAAGTGTTATTAATTAGTGTGCCTCGCTTCTCGAGTGCTGACACATCTAGCCTAATAACTAACTTCCAATTTTCGTCGGTTCTTAACAAAGTTCCTTGCTTTTCGTAGTAGAGTCCAGGACTGTGTTGGAACCGCGTAATCTTATATTCGGACGGCTCGACTTCGCCGTTTACTGTTTGTGTGAAAACCGATGCGTAAGTTACCAGCAAAATTCTGGAAAACAAGAGAACACTTCGTTGCTTTAACGTAGCACTAGACTTCCTTTACTCGGACTCAGAGTGCTTTTTTCGTACGTCGTAACTGTTTTTTATCTGTAATCTCAGTTTCCGTGTCAGTTTTCTGTGTACGTTAGAAGTCTGATGGTTTTGGTAACGTTTAAAGTTGCGTTTTGTCAGTTGCGTTCTGTCCACCGGACCGTAGTTTGTGACTCGTCCGGAAAAGAAAAAAGGAGAGAGAAAAGGAAGAAAAAAAGGTTTGTTGCTATGAATCCGCCGATCGCGAACCTTCCGATGTGCGTTATGTGTCGCATCGAAGCTTCCTGGCCGCGTGCTTGTAACTTTTGCTGTGACCATGAGCCGATTATTTTATTGGTTTCAAACGAGTTTTGTTTTATTTGTTGGGTGGCGGCTACACGAGCCGTAAGGTTTATTGTTGAACACCCCGGTCACTTCGACCGCCCTTCTTGGCTTGCCGACGACCCCGGTATGTGCAGTTACCAGGCCGTTGAGAGTCCAGGTTGTTCTTTCTGCGAGCTGACCTACCGTCTGGTGGCGTGTCGTGGTTGCGTCCGTCGTCAATTTGTTGACGATCTGCTCTCCGCCTCCAAGGAGTGCGAAGTATGTCGATCCGTAATTATCGACTGGATCGCGGTAATTGCGCACCATCCTCACCGCAACACGGATGAGACCCCTCAGAGGGGCCCTGCGTAGGCGACCCTTGGCGAGGCTGACCGGTAACTTTTTAATTATCTACAAAATGCTTTAACCTATTGGCATGCACTCGTACTGAGCGTCTTCCTTTTTTGATGGCGTATGTTACGTCGGAAACCTTTTCAACTACTACATATGGGCCTACCCATAACGCCTTGAGCTTTTTTGATCTTCCTCTTACTGTTTCATCAAACAGGAGAACCTTGTCTCCTGAATTTTACTGCGTGTATTTGTTTATCGTATTGTTTTTTTGCTTTTACTTTTTCTAGTTTTTTAAATTTTCCCTTGCTACTTTGTTCGCGGTGCGTATTTTTTCTTTTAGCTCGTGTGCGTTGTCTTCTATACTATAATACGTTGCGATTGATTTTGACAACGTTGTCGGAAGTTCGGCTTGTCTTCCGTACACTAGTTCGAACGGTGTGAACCCCGTCGCGGTATGTGGCGTAGTATTATATGCAAACATGGCGTAGGGTACCCATTCGTCCCAGTCAGTCTGTTCATTACTGATAAAATGTCGAATATATTCGACCAAAGTACGATGCGATTTCTCAAGAGCTCCGTTGCTCTGTGGATGATACGCGGTTGTTTGTATCTTGTTGATTTTTAATAGTTTGCACGTATTTTTAACTACATCACCTACGAAATTCGTACCCTGATCGGTGAGAATGACTTCCGGGATTTTGTACTTGCAAATTATCTTTGTTGCGAATTCTTTTGCCACGGTGTTTGCTTCCTGATTAGCTATCGGGATAGCTTTGCTAAATTTTGTCAAATTATTTTGAAAAGTTAACAAATATTTATTTCCGTTGTTCGAAATTGTTAACGGTCCCACTATGTCTAACGCGCATTTTTCGAACGGTTTATGTGGTGTGTCAGTTATTACTAGCGGCATTTTAGCCTTACGTGTTAATTTGTTTCTCTGACAAAACGTACATTTTTTAATGTAGTTTTCCACGTCCTTCGTTAAATTTGGCCAGTTGTAGAGCAACTTAATTCTTTTGACAGTTCGTTTGACGCCTTGATAACCACCGACCGGTGTATCATGATACTACAGTATTGTCTGTTTTTCTTCTTCCGTGTATTCTTTTTCTTTTTCGCTTGTGCGTTCTTCTGCTATTGCAGTTTTATCTTTTCTCTCTGTTGGTCTTGCTCTTTTGTCGATCTTACTTGCGCTCGCGTCGTCTTCTGTTTCACTGGCGTACGCAATGCTTTCTGTCTCGCTTGTTGTACTCGCGTGCAGTGTCTTCACTTGTAATACGTCACCTACCGGGTGTCTGCTTAATGCGTCGGCGTTTGCATTTGCTTTTCCTTTCTTGTGTACGATTTCGTAGTCGTACTCTTCTAACTTTAGTCTCCACCGTACTACTCTTGAGCTGGGGTCTTTAACATTAAACAACCATACAAGGGCTTTGTGGTCAGTTACTGTTTTAAATTTGGCGCCATATAAGTATGGTCGAAAATGATTTACGGCTCACACGATCGCTAGCAATTCTTTTTCCGTCGTGTTATAATTTCGCTCCGCTTTGTTTAGCACGCGACTTGCGTACGCAATGGATCTGTTCTTCCCCGCTTCGCTCTGCGATAACACTGCTTCGAGCGCGTAACCTGACGCGTCTGTTGTGACAATGAACTCGCGGCTGAAGTCAGGATACTCTAACAAAAGTGCCGTAACCAACTTTTCTTTTAAAATTTTGAACGCTTTTTGTTGTTCCGCGCTCTACAAAAACTTTACTTTCTTACGTGTTAACTGTGTCAGTGGTTTTGCTATTTGTAAGAACTTATCAATAAATTTACGGTAATATTTAGCTAAATCGATAAATACCTGAACGTCTTTTAGTTTCTTTGGTAGAGAAAAATTTTGTACCGCGTCTACCTTAGACGGGTCTGATGAAATGCCGTTTTCACTTATAATATGTCCCAGATACGTGACTTATTTTCGTAGAAATTCGCATTTGTCGGGTTGCAACTTTAACTTATTATTTTTTAATCGTCAATACCTCTTTTAACCGCTTGTTATGTTTTTCTAGGCTTGCTCCGTAAATTACTATGTTGTCTAAATATACAAAGCATTTAACTCCTTGTATCCTCACCAGTACCGTATTCATCAACCGTTGAAACGTGGCGGGTGCATTTTTTAACCCGAACGGCATTCGATTATACTTGAAATGCTCGTATAATGTAGAAAATATTTTCTGTTTGTCTTTCTCGGCCATAGGTATTTGATGATACCCCGAGGCGAAATCTAAAGTTGAGAAGTATTTTGCATTTCCTAACTGGTCCAATGTATCAGTTATGGTCGGAAGGGGAAACGAATCCCCGACAGTGACGTCGTTTAATTTTCTAAAATCAATTACGACTCGTAATTTCCGTACCACGGACGCGCCCAACTTTTTGGGCACTACTAATAGTGGCGCGTTCCAATGACTAGTACTATGCCTAATTAAACCGTTTTCAGCAGTCCGTCTTTGTTGAAAAGTAATGTGACACTGCATTGGTGCAGGTCAGTGTCTCTCTCGGGAGATGAAATACGTCGCTATATTCTTTGCAAATTTCTTTTAATTTCTTTTCCTCTTTTTTTTTTAAATTGTATACGAAGTGAGGCTTTTACTAACTCTTGTCGCTCTATTTCCGAGTTTTCTTTCTTTGTTTTGGCAACTTGTGCTTCTACCCCTTGCGAGTCTATCTGTAACTGTTCTAGTATTACGTGCGGCATGCGCATCTTCACCTCTTTTTCGGTGGTATTTACTATACTTACGGGGCACGCGCGTTGTTCTCGGGTTGCACTAAGCAGCTCCCGATAAAAATTCCGGACTGTGCTTCTTTTGCTTGCACAATACCTACATGGTTTACACATAAAAACGCTCTTATTGTTATTGTTTTGCATCGCGGCGGTAGGGTTATCGCGTGATACGGGTAAAGAATCATCGTATCTTTCTCTATCTTTAGTTTTCCTTCTTTATGGTACGATACCACGTGATATTTTTTAAGAAAGTCGTTTTCTAATATTCCTTGGTAATTGATCGGAAATTCATTTTTTACCACGTAGATTGGATGAATTAATTTTTTATTTTTTAACTAAATAGTCGCGTTAAACTTTCCTATTACGCGCGCGCGGTATGCCCCGTCACTCCGGTTAATTTCATTTTTAGCTTTTCCACTAGGGTTTTTCTTTTTAAATATCTCACTTTTATTAATGATATGGTAGCTCCCGTATTGTACAATAGTTCGGCTATACCTCTTTTGGTTTCGACAATCGGGACGCTTACCAAATCCAGGCTTGCTTGATTATTTTCCACTGCCGTAACATGAAGCTCGGCTGTCTCTATTGTCTTGTTTTTCTCTTCGTGCTCGTACTCGTCATCGCTGCTCGACGAGTCATGATTTTCGCACGTATTTACTTTCCTTTTGTCATATTTGACCAACCTTTTTTTTTCCCCCTTTGTTGGTCCTTTCTTATTTTTTCCGTTAGTAACCAGCACTCATCTCTTGTATGCCCCGACTTTTTGCAATAACTGCAATAATTTTTAGTTTTATTTATCCGTCGCTCTTTTGGCTTTGGTAAATTGCATCTGCTTGAGCGACACGCCCGTAATGTTTGCTTTTCCGCACTTGTAACAATTATTGTTTTTATTATTATTATTGCGTGCTTAAGGTGACACACGATTTTTACTTGTTCCGGCGGCTTTCTCTTCCGCGCTTGCTCCTGCTATCGCTTCTTGGAGCGTTTTATAGCTTTATGATCGCACTATTAACTTAAGGTCATCCCTTAACCCGATCTGGAAATGATGCAAGGCATGTTCCTTGATCGTTTCCAGTATGGTTCGCTTTTGCTCGTTTGTTCTCGTTTTTCTCGATCATGGATTCGTAAAGTTCCATGGCGAGCTGATTAACGCGTTGTCCAAAAATTAACGCGTTTTCCCCAGTTTTTTGTTTTAGAGAGCTAAACTCTACCTGTAGTTCTGTCGTGCCTTTTTTTAGCGGAATAAGTGGCTTTCATTTAGACCATAATCGTGAATGTCTCGCGTTTCGAAGTCGAGCAAGACCTGTCCGCGCAACTTAGTGCAAAGAATCGCTTCCAGCGTTCTCTCCTCCACCGGGTTAATACTTTTCATAGCGTAGGTGCTCGCACTCAAAAACTCGCGTAACTGCGCCTGCGACTTCTCGTCGAACACTGGTATCACTGCACGTGCCTCTTTTAATGACATATAGTCACACAAGTGCGCCGTTTGATTTCGCACGTCCGCGACCGTTTGTCCGTACGTCACGTCTAGCACGTTATTGCGTTCTCTTGTTACTGTGACGTCGGCCCTCGTACGCCGTCTAGTCGGGTCGTCGTACACTTGCGAGGTACGGCGTCATACTACTTGTCGCCCTAGACCTTGCACTTCCGTTTGCAACTCTCGGAAGGCCTGCATTAACTCGCGCATTAACAAGGTATTCGAGAAGTCATCAGGGTTTCTACTCGCTCCCGTGATCTCGACTGCGGGTTTGTTCGGGCCCGCTGTACCCTGAAGGGGTTGTCTACCTCCTAACTCATTGCGCATTCAGTTTATCTCTCTGCCCACGTCAGCTTGTGTCTGATGTACTCTTTCGAGCCGTTTGTCCAATGAGTCGTTCAGTACATGAGCTATTTCTGTATATACTTCCTTCGGATCGAATATACTACTATCGTACAAAGTTAACGAGAACTTTCCGCGCTCAGATACGTCACTCGAAGTCCTAACGTAAGGTCTTTGCTTTCTCGGTTCGGGATTTACTTGGAGAAGTAAACTCTCTATACGTCAAACGGAAACTTGCGATCTACAGTGATATTTTCCTTGGGTTCACTACCGACTGTGCTATCGCTTTTGCTTTCAAACTCGAGCGCTAAATTCCGTCAGACTTTACCGGACCTTTCGACCTCGCGCGATTTCCTACCGTGACACGGATCGCTTTGTGTCTTTCTGGTTTCTCTTTGCTATAGAGTTTGCTTTGCCGGTTCCGAATGTAGCTACAATTTGTTTCGAATCACACCCGTTGAAACTAGGTAATTCGAACTTAAACTCGCTTACGCTCAACGGTGTCAACGCGTCCGGTATTCCTGTCGCTAGCTCCCTACGCTCGCTCATAAAACGAAATTTTTTGTCTTACAGTAGCAGTCGCATTTCGCTTTACGCCAATGTACGCTATCGGTCGTCGGTCGTTCTCGCCGCCATTGACGCGCTGTCTCCTCGTCGCGCCGTCCGCTTTCCGTCGATTGCTCGTTCTCCGTCAATCGCATGGTCTCCGTCGCTCGCACGCTCCCCGTTGCTTGCACGTTCTCCGTTACTCGCACGTTCTCCGTTACTCGCACGTTCTCCATTGCTCGCACGTTCTCCGTTACTCGCACGTTCTCCGTCACTCGCACGTCTCCTTTCGGCCGCTTGGTTTGTGTGTTGCTGGCTGCGTTCAGCTAAATTCAGCGTTTCAAATCTTCTGAAGTCCGGATCCTTGAGACCAAATTCTTTTTCCTCTCTGCGATTCCTGTCGCTTTTTAATTATTTCTTACAGGCACTTGGCTTGTGCGCTGTCCTTTTCTTCAGCCGCTTATGCTTATCGCTCAGTCGAAGCTATCTCGCTCTCGCTCAGTTACTCGAGAGTGCCTCCCTTGTGTGCTCCTCTCTTTTCTGGTATTGTCTTACGCTTTCCTTCGCTGTTCGTAGTTAGCATAGGTCAGTTACTTACTGCCTATTTTCTGTGAGAATCGTCTGCTTCTTATTAACTCCAGTTTTGCTGTTCCCTCTGATTAAACAGGGATTCTATTTCTTTTGTTGCAGGTGGAGTTTCTTCTTGGCGTTTCTATGCAGCATCCCACTGCTGCCACCAATTTTGTTATCCCGCGGGATCTTTTGGATACCGCGAGGTGGGACGCCGGGAATAAATAATACTATTTTATATTGTTGCGTCCTGGATTCCCCTTCTGTTTAGAACCAGACATACACTAGCTTTAAGATTTGCGCCTTAGAATTAATTTTTAAATAAGAATCCTTGAACAGAGAACAAAGGACCTATTGAAAGATAAACAGACCCGTATCGCAATTTTTTTTATCTAATCACTCTTACCGACTTTCAAAGGGATACCGGCCAATTAGTCAACAAGTAGCCCGGATGTTTGGTTTGCGAATAATTCGCGAATATAAACTTAGATAATTTAGGCGGTCCGCTAATCTCTAGCAAGGAATGTTATGGCACCGAAAATAAACAGGAAATTGCACAGATAATTAGGAAGTGCAGATAATAAAGTTTAAATAAATGTTGAGTGAGTCAGAAAGAATGATTGTCGGTGATTAGTCCTCTCGTCTGGTCGGATTAGCAAATGAAGGATCGGAATTTTAATCAGTAAAGAGTAGGAGAGTAAAATCTAAAGACTATTGGCAAAAATCAGAAGGGTTAACGTCCCGAGATCATCATATATAAGGCGTTGGAACATCGGAGAGCGCGCTCTATAACCAGCATTACGATTATAAACAGTTTTATTCCTTCTCGTCCAAATCAATTTTTCGAAGTTCAATTCAACAATTTAACTTAGAGTCAATTCGGTCATACGAAAAGATACTCGCTTTTCTTGTTCGGTCTGAAATTCGACATTTCAAACGATTCTCAATTTGACATCGATCTCGGCACGTAAATCCGAGTGAACAATGCGACTCGTGACAACTCCTATCGGAGGAGACGACCAATTCATCCCACCTGAGTCCAGCTGACAGACTCCTGACTTTTAGGCGAAGCGAATCAATCACTCATCTCGACATTCTACCGTAAACAATAAGTAGTGAGTACTTACTAATGCAATAGTTTTGCAAAACAAATCTAAGGTTCCTACGCACACAGTAAAACCTTCTTCAAGACGGTTGATATTCGGAAGAAAAGGATTAAATTCGACAATTCAATTAATAACTGCTTCATTTAGTAAGTCCTTCTCCTCAACATCCTAGCCGGACTAGCGTTTCGCGGTGTCAAACCGTTCCGAACTGCTGCCGGTTCCTTTTCCGTCAGACTAGCTACTCACGATCTTGCAAATCGTTCAGGGCCGCTGCTGACTTTTCATTCTTGTCGGATTAGCAGCTCACGACCTTGTGTGTCGTTCCGGGCCGCTGCTGACTTCCGTTTCTATCGGATTAGCGATTTCACGACGTCAGTTGTTCTAAATCGCTGCCGATTTCCAATCATTACTGTCGAACTTTGAGCAGTAGCAAATCATGTGTATTTGTCATACCGCTCCGAAAATCAACCGTGATTCTAACAACGCCATATCCGAAACCGAACTTTGCAGCGGAACCGCTGCCCGTCGAGCGAGCGAACCGAAGCGTACCAACCCCGTCTATCCGGCAATAGCCTAAATAGTAACGGTGCTCATTTAGCCAAGGATTTAAAATATTGAAAATATTAACAGTGATGTTAATAACGAACGCCCAGGATCAAACATAGTGTTACGTCCTGGTTCTTGGAAACGGTCGGGCATGGACGGAGCGTAACACTAGTCGAATTTTTCTTTATCTCTCGACACACACACTTGGAGAAACGGTCGTGTGTGCGTGCAAGAGTCGAGCGATCTTTCGGGTCCGGCGGACGGGTCAACAGTCGTGTGCCGCTCTTACTCCGTCGCTCTTTGGACTTCGCTCGTGTGTCTCTTTTTAAGGCCTGAGACGCAAATCTCAATTGCCTGGGACGAGACTGTGCGATCTGTTTAAAGGTGCGGGATGGTGGGCAAGAGATCAATTAATAATGTTTAGACAATATTTATGCTCGAATGTATATATTTGTTCGTCATAATTTTATATGTAGTTATTGACATATCTTATGTGTAGTTTTATTTACAGTAACATAGTTTATGATGATACATTTTTAATTTGTTTGTATTGCGAACTCAGTCCAGTTCGACTTCTATAAGTTCCGTTATTTTACAAGAGGTAGGGGGGAAAAGTTTGTAAAAATCTCTCACAGGGACTAACTTGTGTTCTGAAAGGAGGGGGAATTTGACTGTGAGGAGGGCATCTGGAGGGTAGGTTGAGATTATTCGGTGGAGTTCGGGGAGATCGAGGTTTTCGGGATCGACTATGTACGCGGTGGAGGTAGGGGTGGTGATTTTATAAGCAGAAGCGAGTGCTAAAAAATGGAGAGGACGGGGGAAGGTGCGCGGACGAGAGGGGTCAGCGGGGCACTTGCCTAAATATTCTGGTTTGGGCGAGGATGGTGGCGAAGGGCGGAGAAGAGCGCGGGGGAGGCGACTGAGTTCGCAATTCTGGTGGTGTGTCGGTGTAGTTATTATGATTGTTATTGGCGTTCTCGCTACTTCCTAGCGGGGTGTCTCGTACGGTGAGGGGAGTCTTGGCTGGTGTTTGTTCTCGTGCCTCAGCCTGTTTCCGGGCCCGTTTTGCGGCTCTTCGCCGATAACTTTTGAGTGCGTTTCTCGACGTCCACCGTTTTTCGGGAACGGGCAAGTCCACTTAAAATTTGCGATAGTAAGTTTCTAGTGGCACGGGTTTTAGAGATCGGTTGCTGCCGAAGTTTATTCACTGTTTCTTTTCTGCGATTTTATGTTCGCGGGCGCGAGAGCGCGCGCTGAGAGTTGCTTGACGATTCTTGCGAATCGTTTGCAACCCGTATCAGCGTTAGCTCGTTTAAAGATGCGAGAGCGCGCTGAGAGTTGCTTGACGATTCTTGCAAATCGTTTGCAACCCGTATTAGCGTTAGCTCGTTTTAAAAATGCGAGAGCGCGCTGAGAGTTGCTTGACGATTCTTGCAAATCGTTTGCAACCCGTATCAGCGTTAGCTCGTTTTAAAAATGCGAGAGCGCGCTGAGAGTTGTTTGACGATTCTTGTGAATCGTTTGCAACCCGTATCAGCGTTAGCTCGTTTAAAACAAGGGGAGCAACCGTTCTCGTAGCTATCTTAAATTTTGACAATTTCTGATCGCGGCGTGAGGCACAAGTATTTGCGACTTAATACTAGCACTTACTACTTATTATTGGTTATACTGGGCGGCAGCAAACAGCAACAGAGCGGCGGCGGCAGCGGTCTCGAGCGAGCTCCAACAGGATCCACACAACACAACACAATTGTTCTTAGAGTCACTACGTTTGCTCGCGTATTGCCAAGGACCGCACTTCGGAAAATTTTGTTTTATTCTGACTCGAAGAGCCCTGCGGGGGCTCTTTTTATACCCGCGGCTCGGAAAACTTAAGATCACCCGATTTCTCGTTATCCGTCGGATTTTCCTTGATTTCATATTCCCGGGATGTATGTTTCCGTTTAAGATTTAAAAAAACGAAAATTTATCGAGAAAGAAAAACAGAAATTTTCCAAACTCTGTGTTTCTTGATTTTATCGAGGATTGATATCCGGTCTCGTTCCAGTATCGCACGGCAGCGTTCCCGTGATATCATATCTCGTTGTTGTCACGTCGCGAGGAGGAAGTGGAGTCCACGGGACGTAACAATAGTAATAATGCCAATGTGTACTCAAATTCACACCGAGCTTCATCACACGTCCAATTATGTAATTCAACTTGCGTAAAACTTTTTTGGATAAACTTAAATGTTAATACTTTGAATAAAATGATTTATATGCTCATAAGAATGAAAACGGCTTCAACTAATTAAACTTTGAACTTCTATCCTGAAAATTCATTCCTGTAATCTCATCACGTGATTACCAGGTCCTGTCCCAGGTAAATTAGATTCGTTTCTAAGATCTAAAAGAGGACCGACGAGTGAGAAGACGTTAGTAATATCGGCAAGTCCGTTGACTTGACTACGTCATTGAACAGTCTCGCTCGACTCGCATGCTTGCCTTATCTCATTAGGTCAGTGTGCCGAGATATAATACACAAAAGTGTCGCGTGTCAAGTTGCGTTCCTCCGTTAAAACCCGATCGTAACCGTAGGTCAGGACGTAACAATATATTTTCCTTTAAAGAACTACACTTCCTTTATTTTACTACCGGTACACTTTTATTACCACCCGCGTTAGTCTTATAAGTATAAACAGGCGATGCTCTGTCGCGTAGAACCTCCGGCCGCGACACTATTCAGGACGATTCTACCTACGTACGGTAGAACACTGGCTTTTATGCCTCAGCTAATCAATCGTGATTAGCTGAAAAGAAATCGGACGATATCCGGTTCCCGAAAAGTGCAATGCGGACCATTGCATCTTTTCGGCCGCGCATCCTTGGCCAGCGCGTCCCAGGACGCGCTATCACATTTCGCGCAGCAATCGCTGACTGGATTCTCGCGGTAGATTCCAGTAGCTTCGATGATCTTAAAACAAGCATTTTAAACCAACTAATAATACGTACTGAAATTACATAACTAAAACATATGACTAAAACACATAACTAAACACACTGTTTAACTTGACACAAACATCGCATAATAGTGTTTTTAAATTAGCAAGTAAACAATAATTCTATTAAATATAATTACATATAATTAATTACAACATTTATANTTATAATTAGTGTATAAAATATATAGCAAATAAAAGTGGTATTTGTAAATATTTAAGATTATTATAGTTTTTAAGTTATGTAAAGTAATTATATTTTTTTTCATGTAATGTTGCGTTACTTTTGTTAGTTTTAAAATAAAAATTAATTTTTGCGTATTGTATTACAAAGTATATGAGTGTATTTTGTAATAAAAAGTGTGTGTGTGTGTGTAAGTGTGTGTGTGTGAAAATAAGTAATTATTTAAGTAATATTTACTTGACGATAACGATGACGATGACGATGACGATGACGATGATTTTAAATTTGAAGTTACAGTAAATAAAGACTTGTTCAATTAAAATTTCTTTTTAATTGAATAATATTTTTATGCTTATAAGAATATATCTGTATATATATTTCTATACTAATATATATCTGTTTTTTTTTGCAAAATGTCAAACCGTAAAAGAAAACGTATTCCAGAAGAAAAAGAATATTTTAAACGACGCTGTCTTGAAAAAAGAACGGAAAATCAACGACGTCGTTGCAAAATTATAAAGAGAAAAAATAATACGTCTGAAACTAATAATGAAGTACGTAAAAGTTCCTCATCATTTATAGAACTTAATTCTTTTGCTGGTGTAATACATAAATGAAAATCGTGTAATAGAAATAAATGATGACATAAATGAAGAAAATATTACAAATATTACATCAGTGCATGAAAGTAGTTTTGTCTCTGATGCAACGAATAATGTAACAGAAACAAACGTAGAAAGTTCTTTGAGTATATCATCTAAAAGTAGAAAATTGCAATATCGATCACTCAAAAAATGGCAATCTGACTTAAATATGAATAGTACAATGTTAATTGATACTGTGTAATGCAAAACATTTTACAGCAGAAAAAACTACTAATAGAGGAAATTCATTTCATGATTGTTGTAATCATGGTAAAGTATATCTTGAACCATTACCAGAATTTCCTCAATTTCTTCGTTGTTTGTTTGAGAAGGAAAACACAAAAAATCAAATAAGTTTTTTAATCATATTCGAAGTTATAATAGTTCATTTTCATTTGTATCATTTAACGCTAATATAATTACTTTTCGAGAAAGACGACCNGGTCCGTATTGTTTCAAAATACATGGACAAATTTATTATCAAATTAATACTGCATTATATGCTGCAGAAAATGAAAATCCAACTAATGGACAACTTTTTATTATTGATTCAAATGAATCAATAAAATATCGTCTTAGAGAAACTTCTGATTTAGATCTTGAAATCGTATATAATCTTGAACATACAATGCGAGAATGCATTATATTCGCTCATTCGTATCAAATGATGGGTGAAGAATTAGAAAATCAGCGACAATTAGAAGTAAAATTAGAATCCCCACCAGAATTACAATTATTATTTTCATCAAAACCAGGAATGGACCAACGTCGATATAATCCACAACAAACAAATAAAGTTGCTGCCATGTTTTCTACAACTGCTGATGGAGAAATTCCAGAATCATATGTNGTAATACGTAATAAAAATACGAAAACTTTGGAAAGAGTTCTATGGATCCTAATGTTAAACCATGGATATATCCATTATTTCTTCCATATGGAACTCAAAGATGACATTGTCATTTACTTAAAGTAAATAGTAATAAACGAATATCGAGAAGACAGTATGTTAAATATCGTGTAGCTATTCGTGATAAATTCAATGTGTTGTGAGCCAATTTTTGTGTTAAGATGAGGCCATTGAGCAATGTGATGAGACATCACTGTCATTGCTCAATGACCTAGTTAGATAGCAGGAAGGCAGCAGTTCTAGGAAGAACTGCTGGTTGCCACAGGGCGCGACACATCGCCGCGTTGTGTGAAGTGCAAGC
>NW_018021567.1:23226-29177 GCF_002006095.1 Pseudomyrmex gracilis
AGAGGGAGACCGTGATTAGACTGCTAGCTCACTGTGTGGCTCCGCAAGCCGGAGAGTTTACCGCAGTGAGATACAGCCGTGTAAGATATAGAAGGAGTTGTAATCAGAGAAATAAAAGATAAAAATACAAGTTCGTGTTCTGAACTTCATCTCGACCACCCGACCTTCCTCGACATCCAACAAATGTTTTTTTATTAGGTCGTCGTCTATTTCAACAGTGGCTTGTAGATAGTTACGTAAAAATAGAAAAAGATAGAATAAATTATTGTAAAGAACATCAGAAAGAATTACGATGTGNAACATATCAAGGTTTAAGAGATTTTATGCAAACTCTAGCAAATAATGTTAACGGACGTATTGGAAAAATGGTTATACTTCCTTTGACATTTATTGGATTACCTCATAATATGCAGCAAAATTATCAAGATGCAATGGCAATTGTTAGAAAATATGGTAAACAGATCTTTTTATTACTATGACTTGTAATCCAAAATGGCGCGAAATTGAAGAAAATTTGTTACCTGGTCGACAAGTTTCTGATAGACCGGATATTTGTGCACGTGTTTTTAGTATTAAAAAAGATTATTTAATTGATGTAATTATAAAACAAANATTTTTTGGTGAAGTAGTAGCGTTTGTATATGTTATTGAATTTCAAAAACGCGGTTTGCCTCATATTCATTTGTTGATTACTTTAAAACATAATTTTAAGATAACAACTCCAGAAATTGTTGATAAATATATTTCAGCTGAAATTCCAGATCCAAATAAAAATAAAACTTTACATAATATAGTAATAAACCATATGATTCAGGGACCTTGTGGAGGTTGGTGCCTCATAGATAGACGATGTTCTAAAAAGTATCCAAGAGACTTTCACGAAGAAACTATAATGAACGAAGATAATTATCCTTACTATCGTCGACGAAATAATAATACAACTTTTCAACGTCCTGGAGGATATATAAGTGATAATCGATATGTTGTTCCATATTGTCCTATATTATCAATTATATTTANTTCTCATATCAATGTTGAGATTGTTTCAAGTATTAAATCGGTGAAATGTTTGTACAAATATATTATTACGCGGCGGTCACCGCGTATGTGTCGCGGGAGCCGCGTGGACGGCTTGGCGCGACTGTTTGTTGCCGGGCGACTCGCGAGTTGGTTTAAAAAGAATCGCAACGGAGAGCTGTCACGTCGCGCCTCGACGACTCGTCTTGATATAATTTCGGTTGTAATCATTTGTATTCTGAATGATAATAAAGTGTTTTGAGAGAGAAAGACCGCGCTTCTTCTTCGCCGCGAACGCGCGCGTGAATCTCAGTGGCCGGCGTTAGTGCCGTCTCGCCTCCGCGGGCGCAACAATATTTACAAAGGACATGATGTTGCTGCTATAAGAATAGAACCAATAACAGAAAATGTCATTGTTGATCATGATGAGATACGTAATTATATTGAGGCTCGATATGTTGGACCAGTAGAAGCTACATGGCGTATTCTTGAAAAAAAATTACAAGATAAAAGTCATATTATAGTGCGTTTACCTGTTCATCTTCCTAATGAACACAATATTATAATTGAAAATGATACTAATGAGGACGTAATTTCTTCTGCTTTAGATCAAGTTACTATGTTAATAGATTATTTTGCATTGAATTTTCTCGCGATAAAGAAGCAAAACAATATTTATACATAGAAATTCCAAGCTATTATACATTTAAAAAAGAAAAAATCAATGGTAGGAACGTTTCACGTTGGATGAAACGAAAGAATAAGTACAATTGTATAAGACGAATGTATTCGGTTAATCCAACACAATTTGAATTATTTCATTTACGATTATTATTACTTACTGTTAAAGGAGCTACAAGTTTTGAAGAATTAAAAGTAGTAAATGGAGAATATTATCAGACATTTTCGGCTACATGTTTAGCCTTGGGGTTAATTGAAGATGATAATGAATGGAAACGAGCAATGAAAGAAGCTCCTAGATGGATGATGCCACGACAACTTCGAAATCTATTTATACGAATATTAATACATTGTCAACCATTGCATCTTGAAGAACTCTGGGAAATGTTTAAACAAGAAATGTCAGAAGATTACGCACGCCGTGTTGGTATGTTAGAAGGACAAAGAAGAGCATATATTGAGATCGATACTATGGTTTGTGGAGAAGAGAAAAGTTTAGTTAATTTTCCGCAGATGGAATTTCCAAAAGATAACAATAATGAGGTTACATTTGAGAATACACTTGATCAAGTCAAAGAAATTGGTATGAGACAATATAAACAATTGAATGAAAAACAAAAAGAAATAGTCGATACTGTCCTACATAAATTAGATAATAATGATTATAAAAATTGCTATTATTACATAGATGGTCCAGGTGGATCAGGGAAAACGTTTATATATACAACTATTTGTTATTTAGCTAAATTGAGGAATAAATGTGTATGTCGTATGGCTTTTACGGGTATTGCAGCGACATTGTTACCTTTTGGAAAGACGGTACATAAAACATTTGGATTGCCAGTTCCATTATTTTCAGATTCATCGTCTGCTATTAAATTTCAATCCAAAGAAACCAAATATTTAAAAGGAATTGATATTTTTATATGGGATGAAGCTCCGATGGCTCCGCGATATGCTCTAGAGATTATGGATCGAACGTTGCGTGATATCATGGATAACAATTTACCTTTTGGAGGAAAAATTGTTATATTAAGTGGTGATTTTAGACAACTCCTTCCTGTCAAAACACATGCTACACGAAGCAAAATTATAAATATGTCAATTAAATATAGTTCTACTTGGAAATATTTTAAACAATTTTCTTTACCGCAGAACATGCGACTTTTATCAGAAGAAATTGAATTTGCAAAATTTTTGTTAGATATGGGTGATGGAATATTAAATGACTCTAATGATTATATTCAACTTCCTGAGTATTGTGTAGCATCTCCTGATGCTAATATCACAGATACATATGGAGATCTAATAAGAAAAAAGAATTTATAAATATGAGCAAATGTGTGATACTTTCTGCAAGAAATGTTGATGTAGAGAAAATCAATAAACAAGTGGAATTATTAGATGATAATGACCGAATTTATACAAATATAGATAGTAGCGTGAATTGTAACAATAATGACGAAATTGATAAAATATTGTTACCGGAATATTTACAAACCCTTTCTCCGTCGTCTTTACTTCCACATGAATTGCGCCTTAAAACGAATTGTATTATAATGTTAAAATTAGAAATCTTAGTATTAACGAAGGTCTTTATAATGGTACTCGACTATTGATTATAGAACTTGGAAATNATTTATTAAAATGTATGATTTTAAGTGGTGATAAAACAGGAGATATTGTGTTTTTGAATCGTATAACATTATATTGTGAAAACGAATATCTATTTACATTTAGTAGAAGACAATTTCCTATAAAATTAGCTTTTGCTATGACAATAAATAAATCTCAAGGCCAAACATTTAACAGAGGAGGATTAGATCTTCGAAAAGATGTTTTTACTCACGGTCAACTTTATGTAGCTTTCTCACGCGTACGATCTTGGCAAACATTGAAAATTTATTTTGGATCACGTAAAAAAAACAAGTGTGTTAAGAATTATGTATATAAAGAAATGTATATATAAATATTTTTTTACTACAAAATTTAAGAAAACATTGTTAGTTTATATCATTTGTCATTTATTACATTTTCAAATTTTTATATATTTAAAAAAACAAAAAAACTTTTTGAATTATATTTTTGTAGTTATATTATTTTGTAATAAAGTATATAAGAGATAAAAAACTATTAAATTTTATCAGTAATATGTAAATAGCGTTTGTGATATTTATATTTCTTTTCTTCTTGTTTTTCTTTTTTTAAACTTGATTACATCGATAAAGCAAATTTTTGAGTTATTTTTTACTTTTTAATTTAGATTTTTTTAAGCGTTATTGAACATTAATTAAAATGATAGAATGTGATTTATTTTCAATTAATTTATTTTTAATTTCTTAAGAGTTGATTTATTTTCAATTCACGGTTATGAGTATTTTATCGTTTGTAAAAGCCTTAACAACGTCTTCCTATATTTTTAAAACTTTTATCTATGTGTGTTACAAAAACTTTATTTTAAACAAATTTGTTATGATTTTAGTAAAGAAAAGAACATACATAATATGAAGTTTCATATTTGTTAGGACTTAAAAAATTGTATATTTTGTAAAATCGTTGAAAACAATTAAACAACATGAATTAAACAATATGTATGTAATAAACTTGTCATTAAACATTTCATACACAAAATCGTATTATAGATGTACAAAGATACATATTTTTATATTGAGTACCACAAAAAACGATAAAGTTTTTGTCAACTTATGAATATTAATAACAACATGTAATGATGATTTTATCTATAATCACTTAAGTTTATAACAAATAAAGGAATATTAACTATCATTTATCATCATCACTGTTTATCTCATTCACTTCAAGATTACGCCTAAACAAAATAGTTTTTATTATTAATATATAGTGAAATACTTAAAACAATATGACATAAAATTTAATAAATTGAAGAAAAGGCAGTACGAGTCTTATACAGAATATTAGTGTATGTTCTTTTATTGTATAATAATCTGAATCAGACGTTTCGATCAAATTTTTTGATCTTCATCAGTGACATTCTACTAATAAATTATTAAAATGATAAAATTAGGATCGACTAATATTAGTACATATAATGTAATTAATTTCTTACCAAACAATTTGTGAGAACAGAAGTCTTATCACTTGTATTTCAATCATGTGATTTGTAATGATGTTGATTTAACACATTTGGCTGGATAAAAGCACAACAGTGATATGGCGACTTTACAACAAGTACAAGTATATATATATGTTTCTTCCCCACAACGACCGCAAACTTGTAGGCCAAGCGGATACAAATACGTGAGTCAAACCATGTAGACAAAGTGATTATGGAAAACCAAATTTCTTTTTGTATGTTTCTAATGTTGAAAAATATGGTTTTACTTTTTCGGTGTCGGATATTATGTTGATAGGATTGTTTTGTAATTTAATGTTGACCATTTCTGAGATTATCCTTTTTTGGTAAAATTTCTCTTTGTCTAATATTTTTGTTTCTTTCCATTTAAATGTATGTCCTGTGTTTATTCTATGTTCTGTGACAGTAGGATTACATTGTTGTCTATTTATTTGGTTGATATGTTCAGATAATCTAGTTTTTAATTTTCTTTTTGTCTGACCCACGTATGTTGCATTACAATTTTTGCATTCAATTTGGTATATTACGTTCTTATTATCTTCTAAAACTAACGGATCTCTCTCTCTCTCTCTCTCTCTCTCTCTCTCTCTCTCTCTCTCTCTCTCTCCTCTCACCAAAAACTAAAGACAAAGTGCAGCCGCGCCAAGTTTTTTTACATTAAATATTTTTTATTTTGAAACATTCCACATGAGTTTTTGACATTTCACACAAATCGAAATCTATATGTATGACTCGATATAGTTTAAGATTTTCCACGCAAGGCGAAGTCATTTCTTACATCAATGAGTGCTTTATATAAAAAGTGCAGTGGTCATACAATATTTGAAACTTTTTATTGATTTAGAATATTTTCTATTTTACAACGTATATACAACTTACAAAATTTTATATATTTTATATATTTTTGTAACCATGTATAAAAGATTTTACTTGGCATAACTTATTGATATCATTTCTTTTGTAGAATGGATCTTGTAAAGGAAGATTTTGATAGTAATACTTTTTCTAGAGATACGAGTTGCGCATGTACTTAGCGCCTTTTTTTACCTTTTTTTGAAAAGGTATTTTGTTCGGATATCACACATTTTTGTAGAATATGGTTTTGACAAACACTTTTTTTACTGCATTATATATAACT
>NW_018021567.1:31502-38300 GCF_002006095.1 Pseudomyrmex gracilis
AATTTTATATTTATATGAAAAAAGTAAGACAAATAACAAGAGTATTAAATCATTCTTATTTAAAATTAAATAATTTTTTAATTAATAACAATAATTAAATAATATATAAAATAATTATGCTTTCTTCTGATAATATTCAATTTTTAAAATTAAAAAATATACGTTATTATCATTATTTACTCTCACTTATCATTAACTGAAACTAATTTTATATTTTTTGAACATTTTACATTACTTAAAATTGTAGGCATTTTTTTTCTCTTATTTGCAATATTTTCTTTGTTCTCCTTTTTTATTTGAGATAGCAGCTTCTTTTCCTGAATCTGTTTCTGTTTTTGCAGTTTTATTTGTTGCTTTGCTTCTTTTTCTTTTTTTGAAAGTTTTTTCTTTTCGGACAACTCAATTCTTCTAGCTTCTTTTTTATGTTTTTCAATTTTTCGTTTTTCGAATTTTTTTTCTTCGTTTAATTTCCATTCAAGAGATGAGATCGCAAAGCATGTTTTTTCAGTAAATTTCTTCCCTTTTCGTTGAGGTGTTGGTGGCCGCGGCAGGAAATTCTTCAGTTTCTTAGGACAATCACTACGATGTTTAAGTGACAAATCAAGTATTTCGTCTTTTTGTTCGTTAGTTACCATATGATTCTTTTCTTCTAAATTATTTTCTATGGTCTTTTCCGCTTGATCAATAATATTATTTAAGTCTGATATACTGCTATTTATACTCATTACATTTTCTGAATTTTTATCAACATTGTACTTTTCAATATCACAGATATTTTCTATAAAATTTGGCATTATTTCATCACATTCTTTGTTTTTTTTATTTTCATCAATTGCTATAATGTTATTATTGTCTTCTAAATTAATATCACAGGTAGTTTCTATAAAATTTGATATTCTTGCATCACATTTTTCGTTTTTATCATTCTCGTTAATTAGTATAAAAAATATTATCTTTTAGATTATGTTCAACACTTATATTATAATTTTCATCATCACATCTAGTTTCTGAGGTACTTAATACTATTTCATCATTTTCTATAAGTTAAGTTAAGTTAAGTTAAGTTTATTGTACCTTCATACCTTTCGGCTTCGAAGGGGACTTGGTTACACTTTTTACAATTTTCTTACACATTCTTTTTACATTTATCTTATCTTATTACATCTCATTTTTGCGAACGCCTGTTACTTTTGTTACCTTCCTGCTGTGACTAGACTCTGCTAGACTCTACTCTCCTTCTCATATCTACCTTACTCTTTTAACATAAGTACTCTGCCATCTTCTCCATACTACATATACCCTGCCTACCACCTAATACTTCACACCTCACACATACGTCCCTATAAAGTGTCTCATCTTTGGTCTGTTTGTTCTATCTTATCACATTGCTTATATTACATTGCATTGCTTAGCTTTTTACCTTACATTACCTCGCATTACTTTTACACTCACATTTACATTTACATTTACATTTACATTTACATTTACTTTTACGTTTATTACATATATTACATGTGTTGCGTCATCTTGTATTATGTTACGGTGTTTAGATTTCCTTCCTCGTTCTCCTTTCTTCCGTGTAGTGTCTCTTCTTCGTAACCTGTTTCTGCACACTCCTTCCAGCGGCCTTCTTTCCCTTCTTTCTTTTCTCCTGCCCTTGTACCTTCCCTTACTCTTCCTTTGCTTCTTGCCTTGTAGCATGCCTCGATTTTGCTTTCCTCTGTTTCCTTTCCTTTGTTTCCTCTTCTTGGCCTCCTTCTAGTTCTCCTCCTCTCCCACCTCCTTGTTCTCCCTCTCCTCTTCTTCTTCCCCTCTCCTTTTTTCTGCCTCCCTTTCTCTCTGTATGTCTTTCCATTGTCTCCATTTTCCTTCAATCCTTACTTTTCCTACTCCTATTTTCACCTCCTCTCCTTTTTCCCTTTTTTCTTTCGTCCACCTATAGATTTCCTCCTGAATTTTCCTTTCCTCCTATGTCAGATCATTCTGAATATAAATCCTTTCTCCTTTCAGCTTATTTTTATTCTCCATTATCGCTCTCTTTTCTTTCTCACTGCTTAGTTTGATTACTATCACATTGTTACTTACTCTCCCGTGTTCCACGTCGCAGTCCAATCTTAATTTGTTCTTAAAAAAGAATTTTGCCCATTTCTTTGGGTCCTCCTTGATCAATTTTAATTCCTTCTCCTCTGTTATCCCTTTCACCACTACATTCTTCCTTCTTTCCTCCTTCTCCTTGTCGTAAATAATACCTTTTAGTTTACTAATTTCTCTTACGCTTAACCTATCTACACTTCTTTCCGACGTGGAACCTACTAGGCTGTACCTGCTTCTGCTTGCTGCACTCGCTGTACTTGCTGCACTTTTCCCGCACGTTTCCTCTCTCTCCTGCGACCAGTATCCCTCTCTCTCTTCTTCTCTTTCCCTCATTTCCTTGGTTTCTTTCCTTACTTCTTCCATCCTTTCTTCCAGTATCCTTATCCTAATTTCCCAAGTTTGCTCTTTCTTTTTCCATTCTTCCAGGGCTTCTTTAAATTCTTTGTATCTCTTCTTTTCCTGTTCTAATTCGTACCTTATCTTCCCTATGCTATCTGTTTCCCCCTCCTCCCCTCTTCTCCTTCTTGTCTCCATCTCCGTAAGTGTCACCTTTTTCTTTTCTTTTTTCTTTTCCTTTTCCGTTTTGCTCGTCTCCTTTCCTCCTATCGGAAACTCTAGCTGTCTTTGCTTCTCTTCTTTCTCCTTCCTCAATTTTGTCGGTCTTCCTATCTTTCCTACCTCCGCACCTTTTGCCGCCATAACCTCTTATCTCCCGTCTGCCTTTCCTTTCTGTTTTTTCTTCCCTCTTCCGTTCGATCACCTTGCCTTTATTATCCCTCCTATTTCTTTATCTTCCGCGTCTATTTCTACTACTTATGTTTGCTTTCCTATTCTCTTTGTCTAGCTAATCTTTATTTTTGTCGCACGTTCTCGCCTCCGTGTCTGTGTGCTCTCGCACGCCACCTAACCAAGTCCTCATCATTTTCTATAATTATAGGTATGCTTTCAATGTTTATATTGTTAAGATATGTAGATATTTCTAAATCGTCGTTCTGGGAGATTGGTGCCTTTTTAAATTCTTGGAGTAACTGATAAAGAATAGAAAACTCTTCTGCGTTTGTTACTTTACTACTTAAATTATTAGTAAACGTTTCTAATTTTTAACATCATGGTTAAGCGCCGTGCAAAAATCATATATGTAATACTTCTATATTGCTAGTTGCGTATCTTCGCAATGAGAGACACGAGGCCCAAGAAAGAGAGACGCACGAAGTCCAAATATGGGCATAGATAGTCGAGCGTCATTATGCGCAGGCGCGTCTACTAAGCGAGTGCGAGCGAGACAAAGCATTGGAAAGTGAGAGAACGGGAAGAAAGAACGCGAGAAAAAAAATGCCCAAGCGTGCTTGAATGTTTACCGCATGCGCACAAAGCAGTTGGACCTTGCGCGAGAGAGAGGCTACTATATTGTCTGCACCGTAACGTTTGGGCTTCAGGTCGGCACCGTACTAGCAATATAGAAGTATTACATATATGGCGAAAATTTACAACTTCGCACGCGATGCGCAATAACCGTGGATCTTCTTCCAAAATCCTAACGAGTGTAACGATGCGAGGAGTGTATTCGAAATCCGATGCGCGATTTGATAAAATAAATCTAAATTGTCTGCATCTTGTTGTACGCGTAACAATACTTACTCCTCTCATGTGTTGACATAAACACATCAAAGGAGCATTGCATCACGTACATAGCAATATCCTCGATATTTTTGCAGACATTTTATCTTCAAATCGCACTTTTACTTGATACTCACTTGCAACTTTTAAACTATATTCTCTGATGTTAGTACTGAACATGTTAGATGTTTCCTCCTCCTCTCCAGACTCTTTGTGTAAAATTACTACGGCCTTCGATCTATACGCCGTACTAAACGCGATCGTGATATTATTATTTATCAAAATCGGTTCCGTCTTGTACTTGCCTCCGTCCAGATACAAACTTATTAACGGCATGGCGTCTTGAAATTTCTTCCACGCATTAACATCGAGCCATATGGTATTTGTTCCATTTCCGCATAATTTAATAGAAGGGTAAAAACCGTTCTTTCTATCCGGGAGCAATCTCACTTGAATTCTCTTTGTATGCGAATTATTCAATCCGTACATGGTGAAAAGCAGCATCTCACGTCTGATATTTTGCTTCTCGATAGTGGAATGTAAATTTGAACTGGATATAGATTGTTGCTGTTTTTCACTATTTTTCTCCATTTCTTCTCACTTTTCACTCTAACAAATATTCACCACGTAGTGCAAGATATCAAGACCGTACGTCAGGCTCAACTGTTCGCAGCAAAATAATATTCTAAATGTTGTTGCAACACCTTATTTATACCCAATTCTGCTCTCTTGTGCGCATGAGTAGCAACTTATTTTTTCACCCCTCTTCTGTTTTATACGAAAAAATTAACAATAACAATAATTTTCTCATTTATAAATTATTTTTATTCTCACATATCCCAGAAGTCTTTACCGTCGCATTTACTTTGTGTTATAGCTACTCACACATGTGTGCATATGCGTGTGAAACATAAATAAACAATTTTTTCAAATGATTTAATTTTTATAAACATTCTACATTGAATATCTATTTATCAAAAACTCTCGTAGAATTTTCTCGAAGTTTCTCGCGCGAACAAGTACGCGCAGGTTTTTGTATTCATAAATTATGTCTTTCATCTTCAAAAAACTTATGTTCTCTTTTGTACGGCACGCTCTTGTCAACCCCTCACAAACAAGCACATGCAGGTCGGTTTGTCGCGAGTCATAAACCGTTTTTGTCTTCAAAAAAAAATTATGTTCTTTTTTGCTCATCGGCATGCACTTGTCAACCCGCACGTACAAGTTTGCGCAGATAAAAATCGTTCAAAAAAAAAATCCGCAACGGACACATAAATTCATTTTTTATATTACATCAGAACCCTGACTTTCTAGTCACAGACTTGCGACGCCTACTTCTATTTTGGTTTCTATTTCGCCTAGACGCTCTCAACTCTGCTCCATGCTCATTGAGAGCCGTATCGTACCAGACGCTGATTGATCCTTCTCGGGACTGACGCCACCTCCGCCCTTACATTTCCTCCCTCGCACTCAACCGACGCCACTTTGCTCTTATAAACGTTCGAACGCGCGAAGTAACAACATCGGAGCAGCAGCGGCAGCAGTTACGCTTCAAGATGGATATTTAAATAAATATATACTCTTTTAATAAAAAATTACATTCTTCCACTCGAACATTCTCGAATTTTCTTCCCCTTCCTACACAAATTCCTCCAAAAAAATTTTAAATACACATTTTTAAAAAATTATAAAAAATTTATAAAAAAATTTATGGGCTCATAAATCATGTCACATTTCTATCTCCTTTAGTGGGCGTGGCCCCAAAGAGAGGTGAAATTTCCCTGGTTAGGCAATGGCGCCAGAAGTGGTGGAGGAGGCTAGGTGGAGGGGATTTGTTTTGACGCGCCATAACAGGCTACATACTACTATAAAGCCATTTTGAAATTTTTATCTAACATTATTTCTCGAAGATCATCAAAAACAAGTCCTCCTGCACTGAACAGTCGTTTAACGTAAACTGAAGATAGTATTGATGCATTATATTTTATAAAAGCACGTTTGAGTGCTTTAGGAAAATCATTTTTCGTCATAAATATATCGGTCGACAAGTAAATGTGAATAATATAATCTGTTGTAATCATACTTTTGTTTTGGTGATCTAGCGTTTTATTATTAAGTATAAAAAATCATTGGATTTTGATAAGATCTGTTCTTTGAATGTACTTGAATGAACTTCTGCATGGTTGTTGGTGTTAAACTCCCGAATACTCGATTCTAAAAGTGTAGAAAACCTCTTTTTTCTTCGAAAACCTCTTTTTTCTTTCTGTTCGATTCACTCTATCTTCCACGTACTTTGTATTTAACAAAAACATATATAAACAAACATTCGGTCTGCCCATGGTATCTCCCTTATCCTCTATCATATTGGACATTGTTATGCAAGATCTTGAAACACAAGTTTTAAAAAAGTTGTCTTTTATCCCGAGTTTATATTACAGATACGTAGATGACATTTTATTGACATCACCGACTAACGAACTTCAACATTTATTAAAAACATTCAATGACTATAATAATAAATTACAATTTACAGTAGAAACACAAAACAATAATTCAATACACTTTTTAGATGTGACTATAATTTTAAAAGACGAACTACTAATAACAGACTGGTATCATAAACCTACATTTTCGGGTAGATACTTGAATTTTTACTCCACACATCACATCTCACAAAAAATAGGAACCGTCATGGGCATGGTTGACCGAGTTATTATGTTATCTCACCCTTCATTTCACAAAAATAATTTTAAACTATTGACAAATATTTTATTATCTAACAACTATCCTTTACAATTCATTTTTACCATTATTAATAAAAGAATAAAATTTTTAATCACACAAAAAATGAACATTCATCAAATTGCATTAACGACATCCGATGTTGTTGGTAGGGAGAATCCCAAATACATAACTATACCTTATATCAAAAAATTATCTCCTTCAATATCCAAAACGTTCAATAAGATAGAAGGAATTTCCTTAGCTTACAGAAGCCTTAACAAATTAGATAAAATTATCAAAACTTTAAAAGAGAGAGAGAGAGAGAGAGAGAGAGAGAGAGAGAGAGAGAGAGAGAGAGAGAGA
>NW_018021567.1:39410-41261 GCF_002006095.1 Pseudomyrmex gracilis
GTTCGAATCTTTTTAGTCACACTGGTGACATGTGCTTCCCACGATAGATTATTTGTAATTGTAACCCCTAGATATTTGACGCTAGGTGAAGGTCTAATCACTGTATCATCCACAACAATGTCCGGCAGCAGTCCACAGTCAATAGTATTCAAGTAACGAGAGGTGCCTGCGATCATTGCTTGTGTTTTTTGAGCATTTAGTAAAAGGTTGTTGTTGTTGGCCCATTCTCTTATAGAAGCAATATCTTCATTTAATTTTCCGATGGCTTCCGGTAAATCCCGCGGCGCACAGTGAAGGTAAACATGCAGATCATCCGCATAAAAGTTGTATTTGCAGTGATGCAAGACGTCTTTAAAATCCATGAGATATAGACTGAAAAGTAGAGGGCCAAGTACCGATCCTTGCGGTACACCNACNTTCAAGGGTGCAGAGGTAGAGATCGCTCCACTGACACCATTGTAGACTGCCTGTGAACGCCCCGTCAGATAGGACTCAATCCACCCAAGTACAGAGCACGAAAAGTGCAACCTCTTCAGCTTGTCAAGAAGTATGCGGTGATGAACCCTATCAAATGCTTTTGAAAAATCAAAATAGATTGAGATTGTTACCATTCTACAATCCGCGGCATACCTAATATCGTCAATAGTTCTTAGCAAACAGGTCTGAGTTGAACAGTTCTTTTTATATGCATACTGACAGGGATCTAGTAGATTGGCAACCTCAAGGTAGTCACACATTTGTTTGCACACAATACGCTCCAATGCCTTCGACAGTACCGGTAAAATAGATATCGGTCTATAATGTTGTACAGACGTAGGATTCTTCACTTTAGGAATTGGACATACTAGTGCAGATTTCCATTGACCAGGAAACTCACCATTCATGAGCGAAAAGTTGAAAATATGCTCAATCAAAGGCATTATACTCGGCAAGGCAAGACTAGCCAATCTAGGTGATATTCTATCCGAACCTGTAGCACCAGATCCAGTTCTCCGTAAGACGTTACCGATTGAGCTCGGTGTAACGTATTTCCAATAAAAGTTACCGTCATCAAACTCAGGAATACCCTGATCCAACATCACTGAGTCACAAAAACTGCTCGAGTCACACGTAGATCTCANGAAAAAGTCATTGAGCTCATTCACTGAGTGAAGAGGCACATTTGCTNCCTTGGCCTTGACTAATCCAAGGTGACGTAATCGCTTCCAAGTTTCTACTGAATTTCCAGATCTTCCAAAAGCTTCCAGGTAATAAGCGCTCTTCGCAGCACGAACACAGCACTGCACATTGTTACGCAGCTTTTTAAAGTTGGAATAGCTATTATCATCTCTTTTTCTCCTCCACAGCCGTCTAGCCTTATCTCTCTCTTTCATGGCCTCTCTTAACTCAGCCGTAATCCATGGCGCAGGCAGCTTTCTGACCTGTATACTTTTTAGCGGTGCATGCTTATCAAATATTTCAAGNAGCACCGCATTCAGCACTTCAACCTTATCATCAATGCAGTTGGCATTAAAAAGTGATGACCAATCGCGACACTGCAGCTCAGACAAGAACTCCGATCTATTAAATTTCCTGTAGTCTCTGCAGATTATATGTCTACTACTACAACGTTGTAGTCTTACTTTATATGTTATGGAAATAAGATCATGCGCCGATAAAAATTCCATTGCTTGTTGGCCATAATCGATCAGTTTGGAATGATCATCAATAATACACAAGTCCANCCATGTGTCCGAGTCTTTCAAATGATGAGTAGGATGATGAGGAACCAAATAGAGTCCAGAAGATGAGACAAATCTACTTAATTGCGTGCTATCATATGAAGTTGTTGTCATGTCAGCATTGAAATCA
>NW_018021568.1:0-1310 GCF_002006095.1 Pseudomyrmex gracilis
AATCTGTGTCCAATAATTTTGTGTCCAATAATTTGGTGTCGAATCGATCGGTGTCGAATCGTACTGTGGTCAAACGGAACACGCCCGCTTTTACGTGGTTATCGAGTGACAGGAGCGTTCTGTTTATACCAATGTGACGTCATAAATGCCTTCGGGCGAACTCGGGTCTTTCCGGACCGTTTTTGGTAGTCAATATCGTTTTTATTTAATTGTGGCCTTAATTCGCATCAAAAACTTATAAAAAAAAAATTGGTTATATAAATCAGGCACAATCTATCAAATAATATTTTTAAAAAAAATGATGCAAACCCCTTATTAATCTGTAAAATAAAACTGTTATCGGATTAAAGTGTATCAATGGACAGAAGTTTGTGAAATAAACCAGTGTCAATTAGTTACTAACAAATGTGACTTAATTATTGAAAAATTTAATCCAAACTCCGAAAGAAAGTATAAGAGGAAATTGCATACGGCTCGACAGTGGAAACTGATTGGCGAGGCATCTATAATGACTGGATCGCATCTTAGGTGATTGGCGGTGCTTATGTATTCGACAAAGCATCCAGAAACACACTCTCGGATTGGCGACACTCCTGAGCAAAGACCAAGCGGTGTTCTGGTATCCTATTGATCGCATTATCAAGGTAAAAGAAGACGACCAATGAGGAAAAGATAACACAGCCACACAAAAAAAATGTTTTGGCCTAGGGGTCAGACCATGTTTACTATATGTTTTTGGGGTCGCTGAAACCGAATCCGAAATCCATTTAACCCTATCACATCAGGTTTTGGACATAACCTCAGAAAACCTATAATTCAAGCCCAATTAGCCAGTTATGCCAAATATATTAAACCAATTAACTCTATAACCCCTTAATTCTTAAACCCCATAATCCCTTAACCTTAAATTTCAATAACATTATAACTCTCATAGCATAACTTATCATGGCCCAGCATTTCTACAAGACTCATCTCGCACAAGATCAGTCATTTTCGACTTGAAGATCAGTGTATTGAACTATTTTGTATCATCCCAACAAAATTAATGATCTATACAGCGAGGATATTTCCACACATGTTGTTGTTTATTTTCCCGAGCTACTTCCATATCCAGAGTAATGTCTTATCTGTGTCTGCATCCAGGGCACCTCCACGCGGTGACGGTGAACAACGGAGCAATTCCGTTATCCGGCTGAGTCCCTGGATCACGGCGTATTTGATGGACCACAAATCAGAACTATGTTTAGAGATACTACTTTTGTTAGTACAATGAATCGATTGGAAAAAGAAACCTGGCTTAGTTTCAAAGC
>NW_018021568.1:1770-5136 GCF_002006095.1 Pseudomyrmex gracilis
CGATCGACTCACTTTCTGATCTGCTTCGTCTAACGGCTCGCTTGATAACGACTGTCTATCTGCTCCTATCACAGGCTGTCTCGCGTCAAGATAACAATTCTAAAACTCCGCCCTCGTCAAGAATCGCAAACATCGATCACCGACGACTTTCCGAACAATCGCTTGCATTCAAAATCATAAACAAAATATCGCGCTCAATGCCATGCGGCCCGTCAGCATCCTACATTCGGCCGTCCTGACAAATCATTCGTCCTGAATGACTTTCTCGGCCTCGTCAGCTTCTTCCTCCGCAGATTCATTTGTCTCGTCCTCAATTCCGGTCACCCACATTTTCATGGAGTCGGCAGCAGTACGCGTGGTTTTCGGGCCTTCACCAGTACCCACTTTATGAACGACGTACCGCTCGTGGCCAAGTGCCTTAACCACCTATATGTCCAAAATACTTCAAGGCCAACTTCAGTCCTGGGTCTAGCTGGGTTCTTCTAATAGCCACTAAGTCTCCTATTTGCTAGAGATGCGGCTTTCGTCTCTTCCTATCGAATTGACGCTTATTTTCGGCTTGGATTTGAGCAATCTTCTCAGCAGCCTGAGCCCAAACTTTATTCCGCTCTTCATCGAACTCCTGAATTATCTCCTGCTGGAGTCCATCGGCAATTCCAACGTTGTCTCTAAATCTCGGAAAGACGCCGAAAAGAACCCGAAAAGGCGAATCACCAATACTCCGGTGCAAAACCGAGTTGATACACCTCTGCACCGGGTCAACGTATTTATACCATTCAGTAGGTTTTGGTGCAACTAGCTTAGTGAGCAAAGGCACGACAGTCCTGTTCACCCTTTCAACTTGGTCATTTGATCGCGGCATTCCAGTCGTCGTCAAAATATGCTGCACACCCTCTTCTTTGCAGTATTGTCGAAACTCGTTACTCGTGAAAGCTGCTCCTCGATCCGATATCAATCTCCTTGGATTTCCAAACGTTGTCGCCTGCAGACGTAGCCTATTAACAACTTCGGCCGTTCCGGTAGTTCTGACGGGGTAGAGCCACACGAACTTTGTAAAGGCGTCGACCACCACGAATAAATGTTTGTATCTTTTTGCAGTTGACTCTAACGGCCCAAGGTGGTCTACATGGTAAGTATACAAAGAAACACTTCCTTTGTCTATTACATGCAGCCAACCTTTTTGTTTACCCTGTTTCCTCTCGGCCAAGATACATGGAACGCAGCCTCTCAGGACTTTCTCCACCTTAGACTTCAGGTTCGCGATCCAATAATCGCGTCTGACGGCGGCTTCAGTCTTGGCTGCCGAGAAATGTCCATGGTCATGCACTCTTCGGATCACCTGCAACTGCATCGACTTCGGCACCACCAGGCGTGTGTCCCCCTCGTCAACCTTGTATATTAATTCTCTGCAGACCACATATCCGTCCAGCTTGCCTGCCTCTATGCTCTCCCGCAGCTTCTCTATCCACGGGTCATCTCGCTGTGCCCGCCGGAGCCTCGCCAACAATCCGTCATGTTGTTCGTCCAGCACCATGCAGTCGGGAACCGGATTTCGGCTGAGGGCGTCCACGTGAAGCATATTCTTTCCTGGGCGATGCTCGATTTCGTAATCAAATTCTTCCAGCCGCAGAGCCCAACGAGCCACCCTGACGCTCAAATCTCTTTTCTTCATTGTCATGGCGAAAGCCTGGCAATCCGTCAGAATCCTAAAAGATGTTCCGAGTAAATATACGCGAAATCTTCCAAGAGCCTTTACGACCGCCAAGACCTCCAGCTCATAGCTGCAATACTTTTCTTCCAAAGCACTCGCTCTCTTAATCCAATAATAGATCGGATGCAGCTTCTGATCTTCCCTGCACCGCTGCAACAGTATGGCACCGAAGCCACACTTTGATGCGTCAGTATGGAGTTCCGTTTCCGCTCCAACATTATAGAGCTTTAGCACTGGCTCCGCGCTCAACCTAGTCTTCAACTCAACAAAGGCGTTTCCCTGCGCAATTCATCACTCAAATTTTGCACCACTCCTCAACAAATCGGTTAGAGGTCGAGCGATCGTCGAATAGCCGTTCACAAACTTTCGAAAATATCCAGCCAACCCCAGAAAAAACTCTGCAATTGTCTCACATCGGTTGGTTCAAGAAAAGAAACAACTGCTTTAATTTTATTACCAGACGGCCGCACGCGCCCGTTTTCCACAACGCGTCCTAAAAATTCGACCTTACTTCGCAAAAACTGACATTTTTTCCATTTAAACCTTAATCCCGCCTCGCTCGCTGTCTTCAGCACTCGCTCTAATTTCTGAATGCCACTCGCACAGTTACTTGATGGCACTATCAGATCATCTAAATAAGTTAATACCGTATCATCTCGGATCAGCTCGGCGAATACCACATTTATAAAACGCTGGAATACAGCCGGCGAATTACACAAACCGAATGGCACACGACAAAACTCATAGTGACCATCTGGGACTATAAACGCGGTGTATTTGCGATTGCTTTCCTCCACCGGAACATGGAAGAAGCCGTTCTCCAAATCCAGCGTGCTGAAAACCATTGCTCCCTGCAATCGGTCTAGCTGGTCCTCGATCAAGGGCAAAGGATAGCGATCCCTCAATACAATGCGATTAAGCAGACAATAATCCACGCACAAACGATACGCGCCATCCTTTTTCCTCGCGAGGACCATTGGACTAGCGTATTCCGACAAAGATGGCCTAACCACGCCCTGCTCCATCCACTCAGCTATCTGCTCATTCACAGTTTTTTGTTCAGACNGAGACAATCTTCGAGCAGTCTNATACACGGGCTTTTNGTCCTTCAAAATTATTCGCATTTTTACTCNTACNTCGCGCGCAATGCCCGGCGCATAATTGCGAACTAATTTTTNTACGCTTGGCNNTGTCGCATCTTTCTCTTTTAACAACNATTCTANATTAATTTGTNCTACCACCGGTACAATTTCCGATTTGTCATACATTTCTTNGTNTAATTTACTAATTACAATTTCATTTCCTGACATACACAGCTTGACAATCCGCAAAAAATCCGCACCAATTAACAAGTCATGTCTAATAAGATCGTCTCGTACCACGTGAACATTTATATAATATTCTATTCCGTCAATCAAAATATTCATGCAACGCTGTCCGAAGGTCTGTATCAATGCAGAACCTATGCCTTTAAATTGTAATTTGCAACCGGTAAATTTCGGCGAACCCGACCTTGCATATTCACTCACACTCATCAACGATAAATCGCTTCCCGTATCAATCAGAGCGTTTAATTTCCTTCCATCCATCCACACCGTTTTTACAAATTTATTGACCGACACTTCTGTTACGGCGCAGTTCATTGTGTCATTTCT
>NW_018021568.1:5271-19723 GCF_002006095.1 Pseudomyrmex gracilis
GCACCTCGCGGCCTCAAAGTTATTCTCTCGAATGCCTCCAGAACTGACTCGATGGACGAGAGTCTCTGCACCCTGACCTGATCGCGCAACGTCACATCCGGAATGCCCTCAACTACGTAGTCAACCAGCTCGTCATCGTCGACCGGCACCAGGTTTCCTAAAATAACTTTATCATGAACATATTCACAGAAAATTTCCCCTACCCGCCATATACGATTTTGAAATTTCTGTCTTGCCGCGACTTTACTCTGTCGGTGCGAAAACATCGACTTTAATTTGCTCAATAGTCTATCGAACGGCAAGGTCACCAGTTCTGCTTTTGAATGGAGCCAATCTGACGCACGACCTGTAAGCCGCATGCTCAATAATATTTTTGCTGTATTATCATCAAGCTTGTACGTGTCCTTCAGAAAAACGAGTCTCTTCATCCAACCGTCACAGCACTCAGTCTTTCCATCAAATTTATTTATTTATTTATTTATTTTTTTTTCAGTTCAGCTACGGCTGTAACATTAATACGCGGTGTCGCGCCCCGCGCCGCTGCAAAAACATCATGCGCGTCTCGATCAGGACCGATCGCCGCTTCCATCTCTCTCTCTTTCCGCATCAATCCCATTTCGCGCCGCAACAGCTGAACTTCCTTCTCTAACATGGCGTTCTCTTGGTCGCGCAATTCTAGCTCACGCCGCCATCCGCTATCTGCGTTCTCACCATACAAATTATTACTCGGCAATTTTTTCTCTCTAACTCTCTGCTCAGGTGCGAGCGCGCCGTTTACAGCCGCGCTCACGTGACCGCTCACCTGCGCGCGACCCACCTGATCGCCGCGCACCGTCTCGCTGCCCGCTCTCCGCGCACCGACGTCACACGCGTCGCGAGGTACATCATCTTCTTCGTTATCTCCGTCATCTGCATCAGCTCCGCACTCAAGATAGCCATTCGCCGGCAAGTTTGACCACTCACCCGACGGATCCACTCTCCACATCCTGACCAGAAGCTCCGACTTATTTTCCAAAGTAGACTGGCCCCTCTGCTTCAACATCGCTTTCAGCTGCGCGACCGTAAAGTCTCTCGGGTCCATCATGGCGCGCTCCACAGCTTCACACGCCTTTTTACGGGAAATTCACCGGCTGCACTGCTTTACACTACTGCCTGACAAAGCGAGTCGCGAATCTCACGAGCAATCACACAGCGACACACTTGCTCGACATCACTGCAACACCTCCACACTGCCGAAACTCTTTTTTTTTCAAGCCGTTTTCTTTTGAATTTCTAACCGTTTTGTCTTTAGTCACCACCGGCGTGGTAATCTATTCTTTTTAATCCCGGACGAGCCCCCAATTTGTGGGAAATATTTTAAATAAAATGTAACTTCCCGGAACTTGATAGTAAAATAAAATCAAAGTATATTTAATATTCTTACAATATATGAAAAATTCACAGCTACAAGGTATGCTTCGAATTCGCTTTTCTCGAGACGATTGACTCACTTTCTGATCTGCTTTGTCTAACGGCTCGCTTGATAACGACTGTCTGTCTGCTCCTATCACAGGCTGTCTCGCGTCAAGATAACAATTCTAAAACTCCGCCCCCGTCAAGAATCGCAAACATCGATCACCGACGACTTTCCAAACGATCGCTCGCATTCAAAATCATAAACAAAATATCGCGCACAATGCCATGCGGCCCGTCAGCATCCTACATATCTGTTATTTGTTATTTGTTATTTATTTATTTATTTATTCATCAGTTTACCTTTAAAATAGCTCTAATAAAGGCTATATGATGTACAAAATCCGTTCGTGCAACCTCCTCGTAGTGTATATTAGGTAACGCTAATGCCGACGGTTCCACATTTGTTTTCTGAGCATACGATATAAGGTTATGGGTTTACGAGGTTATAGGGTTATTGAAATTTGATGTCAAGGGATTAACGGGTTAAGAGGTTTAGAGTTATGGAGTTGAAGGGTTATAAAGTAAATTGGTTTAATATATTCGGTATAACTGGCTAATTGAGCTTGAATTATAGGTTTTTTAAGGTTATGTCCAAAACCTGATGTGATAGGGTTAAATGGACTCCGGATATGGATTCAGCGACTCCAAAAACATATAGTAAACATGGTCTGACCCCCAGGCCAGAACTTTTTTTTTTGTGGCTGTGTAAGCATTAAAGTTCTGTACTTTTGAAATCAACCGAAAAGGAAAAAGAAAATGTCTCGAAGGATAAAACCAAGGTAACAAAATCAGTATCGAGACAGCAATAGTGTCAATCATTACAGGATACGGAATTACAAGATACGGAAATTTAGAATCGAGTCCGTTAATCTACAAAAAATCTCTACGTGAGTATACGCTTAAGGGCAATAAAAGATACGGCATAGAGTACAGATATTCTTGTCGGTAATATAGGTAAAACCGACTGGCGACCGTGAAAAAATTAAATTAAAATTGTCGATTAGGGACGACATTTTGGGGAGTTCTGGTCACAAAACAACATAAAATTGGATACATCCTCACTATCCGTTATCTCAAAACATATTTTAGACTCAGATCATACTTTCGGATGGGATAATGTGAAAATTTGTGATTACGAATCTAATTATTATAAAAGATTAATATCTGAAACGATCCATATTAAGAGTCAAAAAATGGTCTTAATCTAATTAATGACTTAGATATGTTAAATCAATCTTATTTTGACTTGTTAGAAAGGATGAAACAAACTTGAATTTTAACGATTAATATGTTTACCACCAACATTTTTATGAGTGGGGAAGTTTGTATAAATAAGGTGACTTTTTATCTGTTTTCGGCATACAATATCCAACTTCCATCATGTAAGTTTCTATCTATTATTACATCTTATCTTGATTGTTCTTCGATTACATTTTAACATCGACTACTAACTTTAAGGTATGACTACAATTTTATTTTACTGATGACATATGGACAAAGAATACAACGTTTATTTTTTCTTTTCTAATTGTTAATTACGGTTACTATTATTTAAATTTTGTATGTTATTTATTGTGCAACTAAAAAAAGCTCACGTTTGAGCAGAAAACGTTTTTGGATACATGTATTGATTTCGAATATATTTTTATATGTACTGTTTTTACTATTTTATATCACACCTAACTTAGCTCGATATTGACCTTTTATTTGTACTTTATTGTTTATACAAACCGAAGAAAATTTAAATACCTTTTAAGATGTGTCTCTTTATGAATTTGCAAAGTGGTATAATATCACGAAGATTAAACCGAAAAATAAGTATGTCGTATATTACAAAATAGATAGTAATAAACAAAGGTGTAATGGCTATTGAAGCAAACACAAATGTCGATGTGTGAATAGTTGAATCAATTTATTGAAACTTAGTGCAAAACGTTTTCGACCTTGTATTAGATCTTTCTCAATGCATTTCTACAATTATAAACTTAATGTACAACTGTATATATAACTATATGTTTCTTTTTAGAATATAAGTTGGTTTATTAACCACACAACACAGTTTACACTGTTCACAAAGTATATGTATGTCAATATAAATAACGCAAGTGTTTACGGGCGTTAACAGTGAGTCACTGGTACTTGGTATTCGCACGAGTATTAGATGTACCATCCGTACCATACGAGTTGCCGAGTAAGACTGCCGAGACAAGATGGCTGAGCCTTCTTTCTCGGTGATTAAGGCACTGTTTCCACGAAAACGTGTAAACGCGCCCTTAGGTACGTTCAACGCTTCGAACTCCCTAGACCTGGGAAATTCCTTCCGAGCGCGAGTTAAGCAAAACCTTTAGTATTTCAGGGATCATTACTAACTGGGAAACAACAATCTAGTTGGATATTTTGTTAAATAAACAAATTATTTAACTTAACCGATTAAGGAGAAATTTTGTTACTAACCAGTTCTACTCCTTCCCACAAACCACTGGGTAACAAAATTTTTCCTTAAGTCACACTTTTATGAAAACTTTTACAACTTTGCATTAACGTTCGAAATCGTGCTACTACATTTTGTTACTTCCTCCAGATTCTTGCTGACCATTTATTTCGTCTTAACACCTACTCTTGTAATTTACCTTCACCGTTAACCTCCGGTGTTCCACATATAGATCCCTAGTTTGTTTACCTCGCCTTCGAGATGATGTGCTTACGCTAACCACGACAAACGCGTTAATCACCACAGACCCGCTTACGCTACACTTTTACAGGTCAAAAACTAAAATCTAACAACAACTGCGATTAACGTGTAAGACAACGTCTCCCAAAACTAAAACAAAACGCTAAACATAAAAATTGAACAAAACCAGTCTTAAGCCTACCTTTGGCTTGCTTTTGGGAGAAAACAAAACTCCTAACACAAAAAGTACAAAAATAAAAAACAAACATAAAATTCGCCTTAAGCTTACGCCTCTTTAACGTAACACCTTTTAAACTAAAGGGAGTTTTTGTTACGTTATTTTACCTCACGTTTCCACAATACTTCTGACAATAATCCCCATTACGTAAGGTTGGTTACTTATTATCTAACAAAATATATAAAAAATACAAAACTAACGTGTGACTATTCTCGCTCTTGTTAAGCGATTCCTTACACACTATTCAACGCTTAAACTTAAATTTTGTCCACAAGCTCAACAAGCTCTTTTTTCTGTTTCAGGTACTTGTTTCCAGCCCGACGTTGTTCACTATCTCTCCTAGGACGCGTTCCGCCCAATAACTGGCCTCCTTTCGAAGTTCCGCCCTCTCGTATTTCACCTGGGCTCTCCACAACGCTTCCCTTAGTGAATCCGAAAACCCCTCCAGACTCACTAGCGTTCCGTCCTTCGGCTGCTCTCCTGGCTCTGGTGACAAAGACTGGGCCATCTCTTGCGAAAGTGCTAGTGACGGTGATATTGACACTGACTTATGGGTCAGTATCACGAGTGCGGCTACCATTGTCGTACCTCGTTACACCGCGGAAACTAGTGCTGGAAGCTTCGATCCTGCCTCGCCGGAGCCACTCGTCCCGTCACCGACCGTTACCGTAACCGATTCTGACAAAACGGTAACTTTGGAACCCAAAGAATACTCCCCGGTCTCTCCAGACCCGGAGTCACCGCGCACCCCGCCGCCAGGTGTATTCCGATACTACTTTGACTGGGATCCCGATGTGGTGTGCCTAAGTCTCCTCTTCTCGCCTGATCCTTCCGTCGTAGGTATCTTTGACTCAGAGTGAAGTGGATCGGTAAGTACCCCTTCTTTTACTTAATTTTTTATAAAGGCCTTTAGCCTATTAACATGCACATTGTGTGTGCGTCTTCTCGCTTTTGTATATACTGTATATGTGACGTCGGAAATCTTTGCAACTACTTCATATGGACCAATCTATAGTAATTCCAGGTTTTTTGAACTTCCCCTTCTCAATGTTTCATCGTATAGCAGGACCTTATCGCCAACTTTGAAAGATGTTGTTTTTGTCTTCTTATCGTAATAACGCTTCGCTTTTTCTTTTTCTTCGCGCAGATTTCCTCTTGCTACGCGATTTGCGACGCGTAATCGCTCCTTTAACTTCCGTGCAAAATCTTCCAGATTATACTGTGCCGCCGGAGATTTCCTTAATGCGGTTGGCAATCCGCCAGTCTACTATACATCAACTTGAACGGTGTAAACTCTGTGGCTGAATGTGGCGTAGTATTGTACGCAAACATGGCGTACGGAATCCATTCGTCCCAATCTGTTTGATTTTCATTTACGTACTGTCTTATATATTCAGCTAAAGTCCTATGAGAACGTTCCAAAGCTTAGTTACTTTCGGAGTGATATGCCGTTGTTTGAATTTTATTAATTCGTAATAATCTGCACACGTTTTTAAACATTTTTCTGACGAAATTCGTGCCTTGATCTGTTAGTACCGTTTTTGGAATGCCATACTTGCACATTAATTTTGTAACAAACTCTCTTGCTACGGTTGCTGCTTCCTGGCTTGAGATAGGTATCGCCTTACTGAATTTTGTCAAATTATCTTGGAAGGTCAATAAGTACTTATTTGCGTTACTTGTTACCGTTAAGTGTCCAACAATATTGAGAGCGCATTTCTCAAATGACTGCTAACGTATCGGTGATTACCATTGGTGTTTTAACCCTTTTCGCCATTTTATTTCTCTGACAAGACGCACACTTCAAGATATACGCTTCCACATCCTTTGTAAGGTGCGGGCAATTATAATTCTGACGAATTCGTTTTACGGTTCGTGCTATCCCTTGGTGCGCTCCTAACGGCGCATCGTGATACTCATACAGTATCTGTTTCTTTTCTTCTTCCGTGAGTTCTTGTGTCTCACTTGCTTCTTTGCCCTCATCGGTTTCCTCTGCTTTGTATGTACACACTTCGAGTTACTCGATGTTTCGGCTTAACGCATCTGCATTGGTGTTGGCTTTCTCTTTTTTATAAATTATCTCATACTCGTATTTCTCGAGTTTCAATCGCCAACGGATTAGTCGTGATCCGGGGTCCTCGACACTAAATAACCTTACAAGTGCTTTGTGATCCGTTACGATTTTAAACTTAACACCTTATAAATATGGTCAAAAATGTTTTACGGCCTATACTAGTGATAGCAATTCTTTTTCCGTGGTGCTATAATTTTGTTCGGCAGCGTTTATCCTGTCCTATCGGGCTTTATGACAAGACAGCTCCGATTGCGTATCCTGACTTGTCGGGTGTAACGATAAACTCCTTTGTAAAATCCGGATATGCAGCAAAGGTGCGCTGCTCAATTTTTCTTTTAATATTTTGAATGCTTGTTCGGGCCCCCACTCGAATTTGACACTCTTTTTTGTTAACTGTGTCAAAGGCTTAGCAATTCTTGAAAATTGGTCACTAAATTTCCGGTAATAGGCCGTCAATCCTATGGAAGCCTGTATATCTTTTACCTGTGTCAGCACAGAAAAATCTCTCACTGCACTTATTTTCAATGGGTTTGGCTTTATTCCGTTTTCTGTGATTATGTGTCCCAGATACGTGACCTCCTTCCGAAAAAATTTGCATTTATTCGGTTGTAATTTTAAACTGTATTCCCAGGGTCGTTCAAACAGTCGTTCCTTCAGTCGCTTGCTGTATTCCTCTAGACTGGCTCCATGTATTACAATATTGTCCAGATACACTAAACACTTCACACCCTGGAGTCCACTTAAAAACGAATTCATCAGCCTCTGGAACGTTGCTGGCGCGTTCTTTAGTCCGAAGAATATTCGATTATACTCGTAATGCCCGTACGGCGTTGAAAATGCTATCTTGCATTTATCCGCCTTTTTCATAGATATTTAATGATATCCCGATGCCAAGTCTAACGTAGAAAAATACTTAGCATTCTCCAGCTGATCCAAAATTTTGGTTATGTTAGGTAGTGAGAACGAATCTCCGATGGTTACGTCGTTTAGACGTCAAAAATCCACTAGTATCCTCAGTTTTCTAATGTCCGACGCGTCCATCTTCTTAGGTATTACTAGAAGTGGCGCATTCCATTGACTCTTGTTATGGCGGATTATTTTGCTATCCAACATTTCTTTTATTTGCCTATCGACCTCTTGCTTGTGTTTTTTGGTGATCGATAAGGCCTTACATTAATTGGTGGAGTGTCAACCTTGACTGGAATCTGATGCTCAACTGCGTTCGTCTTACTCAGCGGTTCTTCGGCTAAATGGAAGATATTGCTGTATTTTTTGCTCAATTCGTAAAGTTCTTCATTTTCCTCTTCGATTAAATGTTCTATTTGTAACAAACTTTTTATTTTTTTCTGACGTGAACGGCCTTTGAGTTCGTTTTTCATTACGTTTATTTCTAAGCCTCCGTCAATGTCCGTTAACGGCTCAATTTTCACCTGCAGAATCTGCATTTTTACGGCTCGTTCCGTTGTGTTGATTATGCTCACGGGGCATAAATAAATTTTCGGCTGTACAAGACAACTGGCGATAAATACTCCTGGCTGCTTCTCCTCAGCTTCAATTAGTCCTACCTGATTGCTACTTGCTATTGCTGGTATAATGGTCTCACTTTTCGATGGTATGTTTATGCTTCTATGAGGGTGCAGGGTCGACGCTTCCTGTCCTACGAGGATTTTCCCTTTTTTATAGTCGTGAGTGACGTTATATTTTTTTAAGAAATCACTTCTCAGGATTCTTTCATAATGTAAAGAGAAATTATAACTCACAATATACATAGGATGTTTGATCTTCTTATTTTTCAGCTGTACGCTACAAACTTTCCTATCACACAGGCTTTATGGACTGTAACTCTTGTTAACTCTATGTTTGTTAATTCTGCGGGAGTTTCTCCTTTTAAGCATTTTTTTTGATAAGTGACACTGAAGCCCTTGTGTCATACAACAGTTCTGCCGTCCCACGCAGTAGTGATATAAGGAGAGTTCTACCCCAGTAGCTACAAGGGGGGCGCGGGGGATGACGTCACAAGAGGGAGGGGTGACGTCACAATGACGTCACGCGGGGAGAGGAGGGGGTATGACGTCACAGGGAGAGAAATGACGTCACGATGACGTCACACGGAAAGGGGAAGAGGTATGACGACACAGGGGGAGGGGTGACGTCACGCGGGGAGGGGAGGAGGTATGATGTCACAGGAGGAGGAATGACGTCACTATGACGTCACGCGGGGGCGTGGCTCTGACGTCACAGGATATGACGTCACGCGGGAAATGACGTCATCCATTATGGCGACTTTACGCGGCGGGCTCCGGTATGGCGATTTTACACGCAATATGGCGGTTCGACAAAATGGCGTCACAGGATATGACGTCACGCGGCAGGCACCGGTATAGGGGCTGCAATATAGCGGCAACTTTAAGGTATGTATGTATTTCTTACTATATGCATGATATATATTTTTTAATGCTGTGCGACAATACCGCGTCTCCAAGATGTATATATCTACGTTTTGGTATATATGTACATTTGTTTATATAACAGAAGTATAAAAAAACATGCTTAGGACAACTAGGTGGGTATATCTACATTTGGTATATATGTACATGTTTTTTATAGAACAGAAATATGAAAAAACATGCTTAGGACAACTATGTAATGTATCCTTATACGCAGTTTTTAGCGAGAGCGCGCAAAGTTGCGGAGTTGCAGTTTTTAGCGAGAAGTAACAAAGACGTACTATTCACTTTTATATTCAAATTTTATTAACATTTTTGTACATATTATTTAAATGCGTCGCACATAATATCTTTTAAAGCGCGCGCTACTAATTCACAGTCTATAATCGCGCTACTATTATACACTCCACTCTGACATATAGCTGTTGCACCATTGCTTACATCAGCAATGTTTTGTTCTTGTAGAACGCGATCAAAGTATGCAAACTTTGTATTTATTACATGAGTACGTTTTGCCAACCAATAATACATATTTTCAATACACGAATTTAAAGTTAACAAAAATTTTACGGTGAGTGGTTTTATGTATAAACACTTATCGTTTAATGTAAATTTTACAACTCGTGCATCGCGAATAATAACGACATTTAGCGAATAATAAATCTCGAAACCACAAAGTTGCAGACGCATCGGTCGATCGTAGTAGTTGTTGAATATCCGTTTGCTTCTGGATGATTGTTTGCCATGTGGAAAATGGTATAAGCAATGAATTGCCACGGTTGTCGGTTGTCTCCGATAACGATCTCCACATACGAGATTGGACCGACACTTATTCCAATCTCAATGTATTTGTACGCTGTTGATGTTAACGCATACCGTCTTCCCAAAATGCGAGTCGCCTGATGTGGCGAAGACGCTGTTGCCACATTGTAAAAATATGTGTGAATAAAGTATATGCTAAAATCAAGTAAAGCGACAATTTAAGTACTGTTGCGTGCAACTTTTGTCTCACCGTTGTATTTTCCGCTAGTCGCTACGGTATACATTGTATCTTTTTGAAACCGCGATCAAAAATTGACTAATGTGGTGTCGCGTAATAACTTTTTTAAATATCGCCCGGCCCCACCACTTTGGATTAAAAAAATGATGATGGCATCAAATATTATGACTCATTTTATATTATATTAAATGCATTTTTGTTTGCCGGATATCAAATTTCACCGATTTGATCACGTATTAAAGTAACATAATCCTATATTTAAAAAAAATGCTGATGATAGCAAAAAATTGCTAACTGCGTATTAGAAAATGATTGGTGAAATAACTCATAAATTCTGCAAAATATGCACTTTTGTTTTCCGGATATCAAATTTCATCGATTTGATCACGTATTAAAGTAACATAATCCTATATTAAATAAAAATATGCTGATGATAGCAAAAAATTGCTACCTGCGTATTAGAAAATACCAATTGTGCAATTGCTATATATGACTCAAAATTTCTGCAAAAAAGCATTTCTGTCGAATATCAGATGTTATCGTTGTTATTACGTAGTCAAAGTTATATTTTGCAAGCGTTGCACTTTTTTTCGTGTATCAAATGTTACTTCTATTAAACAAAGACAGCATCAACAAAATTGCAGCATCAGCACAAAATATACTATAAAAAGGCGAAATCGTCGCATAAAATTAGTATTTCATCATAACATAGAGTGAGTGATCAATCAGTGTGTTTCTTTTCGAAGACAAAGTGTTAAAAAGTGACAAAATGGAAACTATCGCGCAATTAGAGCGCAATCTATTGGAGCAGTCGACTCGTTTGAACTCGCGGGAAGAGTTTGTTGCATGGGAACAGCGATGTGAAGAATGTCTCGAATTATTAGAAGAACATAGTCGGAACAAACGTCCACGACTGTCTCTAGGAGTCAGGCAATCACTGGTCGCTAGAATTACGCGACTCGATGGAATAAAAGACTCACTGCGTCGACAGTTTGCATACATTGGCGCCGGACATGGACTTACATAGCGAAAAATAGACACCGCTTGTGAAAGGAGAATAAAGACAGGTGTTATCATCAACAAACATCATATCAAACCTCCTCATTTTCTCGAACACGCGAAAAGCACGGTTTTGGAAAAAGTACAAAAAGCCATTAAGAAACACAATAATCTGAAAATCAATACAGTGTTCAAAGGTGAATTTCTATCGGGAGATAAACGAGCCAATAAAAATATACCAACAAGAAATTCAGAACTCTTTTGTACTACCAATTTAGACGAGTGGTACGAGCGATATGTTATAGAACCCACGTTAGCGTCCTTAGATGAATTCCAAGAACGCGATAACAGATGGGCTTTGTCACGTATACTAAATTTAACTGTAAACGTGAACAAATACAATCCATTGCGCGCAAGATGTCATATAAATTTGTCGCCAGAAGTTAAGTTTAAGTGAGGTGATTAACGTGCTATCCGAGGACAATGCATGCTTTGCATGGTCGGTGGTTGCCGCTCTTTATCCTGCTGCAAGAAAGGTAGAACGCACATCATCGTATCCCCACTATACAACAGTGCTGAATCTTCAGGACATTGAGTTTCCAATGAGTGTACACCAAATATCAAAATTCGAACGGCTCAACGAAATCTTTGTAAACGTGTACAGTATGAAATTGAAGAGAAATAAGAAGAAGAACAAACTTGTCATCTTTTCAATACGACTCACAGAGCAAAAAAGAGAGAAGCACGTCAACTTGCTTTATGTTTCGGATTCACGAGATGTTAATCGTGGGCACTTTGCGTGTATAAAGAAGCTGTCTCGACTCGTGAGCACACAATTGAATAAGCATAATAGGAAGAAGTATATTTGCGACAGGTATATGCTTGCGTTGTATGTATATGTATATAGGATGTGTGATAAAATGAAAAAATAATGTATTATATATTTGCAAATGGTTACACTACTTCCATTCTCTGGACAAGTTGAATGTCCACACCGTAGAATGTGGAAAAATGAACTAAACTACGCGATCCGGTTACCGACAGAAGAGAACAAGTGGCTCAGTTTTAGCACCCACAGCAGGAAGGAACGTCTCCTGTTCGTAATATACGCTGACCTTAAGAGCATATTACACAAGATTGATGGAGAAACGCAGCAAACAACCTATGGGTATCAACATCACAAGGCGTTCAACATAGGATGTTACGTCCGCTGCTCATACAACGACTCCTTCCTGCTTATCGGTATCGTCGCGGCGAAGATTGCATCGCATGGTTCGTCGATGAACTCAAAGAATTGGCTAATCAAGTAAAAACTATTTTATCTACCAATGTGCCCATGGAAAGGTTAACGGAACAACAAAGGTCAGCTTATCGTAACGCGAGTCACTGTCACGTGTGCAAAAAACCATTCGCGGCAGACGACATAAGAGTTCGCGATCATTGTCATCTGACTGGTAAATACAGAGGTCCCGCGCACTCCAACTACAACTTAACTTATAAAGATTCACACTGTATCCCAGTAAATTTTCATAATTTATCCGGATACGATGCACACTTTATTATTAAAGAGGTTGCAACTGCGTTCAAAGAAAAAGTTACTGTTCTCTTTAATAACAAGAAGAGATATATATCCTTTTCCAAGAACGTGGCGCAACCGGAAAAAAGTAGTTTAAAACGTTACACTATAGTGTTGCGATACATCGATTCGTGCAAATTTCTCAGTGCTAGTTTCGATAAACTGGCGTCGTATCTTCATAAAGACAAGTTAAACATTTTACAATCAGAATTTAAAAATCTATCCGTCGAAAACTTTAAATTTTTAACGCGTAAAGAGATCTTTCTATACAAATACGTAGGCTGTGTCGACAAGTTGCAGGAGCAGCGTTTACCACCGCGAGAATCATTTTACAGTTCTCTGACCGGTGAAACGATATCTGAGAGTGAATATGCACAAGCTGTAGACATCTGGCAACGATTTTCTATTCGCACGTTAGGTGAATACAGCGATTTATATTTAAAGACAGATATTTTATTATTGGCTGATATAGTTGAAAATTTTCGAGAAAGTTGTATTCGAAGTTACGGATTAGATTTCGCGCTTTATTATACTTTACCCGGTTATACGTGGGACGCTGTGCTGAAACACACAGGTATAACGTTTGACTTACTTACGAACGTTGATATGGTTATGTTTATCGAACGCGGTATACGCGGTGGTCTTAGTCAGTGCAGCACAAAATACGCGCAAGCTAATAACAAGTACCTTCAGACTTACGACTCATCAAAACCAACGTCGTATCTCATGTACTATGATATAAATAACTTGTACGGGTGGGCAATGTGTCAGCCGCTACCGTATGCCGCATTCCAATGGGTAGACAACGTCTGGAGTNATGTACTATGATATAAATAACTTGTACGGGTGGGCAATGTGTCAGCCGCTACCGTATGCCGCATTCCAATGGGTAGACAACGTCTGGAGTGTCGACGTGATGTCTGTGACATCAACCTCAGATATCGGTTACATCCTTCATGCCGACCTCGAGTATCCTCGTCAACTGCACGACGCGCATGCTGATCTACCGTTTTGCCCGGGGCGCGATAAGTCGCCTGGCAAGCGGCAAGAGAAGCAGCTTGCAACACTACACAATAAGTCTCGTTATATTATTTACTATCGCGCTTTGCAACAATGTGTGCAACATGGTCTTCGTATTACAAAGATCCATCGCATATTACAATTTGCACAATCTCCGTGGCTCCGCAGTTACATCGAATTAACTACACAATTTCGAACGTCCGCTACCAACGATTTTGAGTAAAATTTGTACAAAGTGATGAATAAGGCGGTTTTCGGTAAAACTATAGAAAATGTGCGTAACCATGTAGATATAAAACTCGTAACAAAGTGGGACAAAAGATACGGTGCGGAAGCAGTGATCTCCCAACCAAATTTTCACAGTCAAAGCGTCTTTTCTGAAAATTTTATTGCAGTTGAATTGCGTAAACTCGAGGTGAAATTCAACAAACCGATCTATGTGGGCATGTGTATATTAGAAATATCCAAGACGTGTTTGTACGAATTTCACCACAATTACATGGCACCTCTGTACCAAGAAAAATGTAACATTATGTACACCGACACAGACAGTCTCATTTATTTCATTGAATGCGAGAACGTGTACGATATCATAAACCGTGACATCGCTCGGTTTGATACAAGTGAGTACCCGGCCGATAACGTATATGATATGCCACGCGTCAACAAAAAAGTTCCAGGATTGATGAAGGATGAAAATAATGGAATGATAATGACTGACTTCGTCGGACTTAGAGCAAAAATGTATGCATTAAAGGTAGATGGAACGATGAAATCGAAAAAGTGCGTCGACAGTCGTGTATACGATCAAAGCTATACAAAGTATACACTGTGTCCAAATCGAAACTTTCTCTAAGTCTATACGACGATAAGCGGGCGGGTTCCGTTTGACTACAGTACGATTCGACACCGCTCGATTCGACACAGATTTATTCGACACCAAATTATTCGACACCGTACGATTCGACACCA
>NW_018021568.1:20198-22093 GCF_002006095.1 Pseudomyrmex gracilis
ATCGTACGGTGTCGAATAATTTGGTGTCGAATAAATCTGTGTCGAATCGAGCGGTGTCGAATCGTACTGTGGTCAATAGAGTATCACCCCGATAAGCGATATATGGTACCCGATTCTACCGAAACGTTACCATGAGAACATTACAAAGTAGGACAAGAAAACCGTGTATAATATAGATTATATGTATATTGCCAATTACTATGTGTAATAATAATTATGTATATATGTTGTAACTTATGTATATGTCCGTGTATAATTTAGATTATATGTATAATGTCAATTAATATGTGTAATAATAATTATGTATATATGTTGTAAATTATGTATAACTTTAATTTATATAAATGTAAATTTTTATAAAGTGTGTTTACAATACAATAGTTCTATTTATCCAAGTTTTATAAAGTGTGTTTACAATACATTAGTTTTATTTATCCAAGAGTTGTGTGATTTGTCTAATCCCAGCCACTTCACATAAACCTTGTCGCCGTTCTTGTGCAATACTTTTTGAACGAGATAAACTTCTGGATTTGCAACGCGATGCAGTTCGTGTTCGTAGAATCCTCCAGCAACAGATTGTTCACGTGAATCCTCAAGCAGATAGGTCACGGGATAGGTCGTTTGTATTTTACTGATGTTAAATACTTCAGTCGTCCAGTTTGGTTTTTTGTATATCCTTTATCGAATATTGTTTTAAATTTGCTCACGCGTNCTGGATCACTCACTTTGAATCGTGCTGGTCCTGCAACCTTGACGTTGCTGTACACTGTGGTTAAGAGCTTATCGGCGATTGCGGGAGTAACATCGATAGGTCGCATACCGATAATTCGATGTTTTCTTGCGTTGTACTCCATAAGGAGATGCGGTAGTATGTCGATCCATTTGTAGGATCCATTAAGTGTAAATTGTTTTTACATGTCGTTCTTCAAAGTGCGGTTGAATCGTTCCACAATCGAAACCTTCATAACCGAATATGTGGAATAATGATTGATGCTATGCTTGTTTATCAATGTCTGTANATCTGTGTTGTAGAATTCCTTTCCACGATCAGTTTGCAAATTGTGCGGACATCTCTTGTTATCCCGAAATATTCCTGCAAAAGCTTTGGCGACTTCGTGTCCACTCTTATTCTTAAGCGGTATAGCCCACGCATACTTGCTCAGCACATCGATAACCGTAAGTATGTAGTGGTAACCTCTGTTGAAGCGCGAATACGGACGCATTTCTACCACATCTGCTTGCCAGAGATTGTTGTACACGCGTACAATAACGCGTCTACGAAGAAAATTTCTTCTAGCCGGAGCATGCAATTCTTCTACGAGACGATTTTTTTTCGACTGTAGCATGATTCGTCGCCATACCTGTCTTATTATATGTCTACTGTGTCAGTCGTTTTATTCTGGTTTGATAGATATTGAAGTGTACGCTGAATTTGTTTTATAGCGTCGCGCAACGCTTGCACGTCCTGTTGCAATGCAATATTTTTTCTCTCACGTGTCTCTTGCCATTCATTTAAACTCGTGACAAACATATCTATGTATCGTTTGTTGGCGGCGTCGGTGTCGGTATCGGGTTGCGCTACATGCAGTATCTTACGCGACCTTGCATCGTAACCGGAACCGACAAAGCAGAGAGCGTTATTACGCACATAATTTCGCAGTATTGTCTCTCTCTCATAATACACCGAAGCTCTGTGTGTTCTAAACGATATCCCGAATTTGTTGATCGGCATGATGGCGCACACACAACTGACTCTAACGTCGACGCGCTATTTAATTTATAATGAGACCTGCTTCGCGCAGTTCCTCTATGATCGATAGGATTTCGTTGTCGTGAGCATTATTGCCCGCCTGACAAGATGCGTCTAGCAATCGCAGACGGTCGACGAGTTCGTT
>NW_018021568.1:23298-31540 GCF_002006095.1 Pseudomyrmex gracilis
CGAATCGTACGGTGTCGAATAATTTGGTGTCGAATAAATCTGTGTCGAATCGAGCGGTGTCGAATCGTACTGTGGTCAATAGAGTATCACCCGTATAAAAGCCGGTCCGAAAATCAAGGAAATCAGATCTGCTCCGATCTCCGGATCTACGAGTAGCACTCAGGGAAGCTTCTTCTCGGTTGAGCAAACCGACAGCAACTCCGAGATCCACTCCGCTCCGGGGAATCTTGTATTCTTCGCCGGGTAGACCGGCATCTGCTCCGCTCCGGGGAATCTTGTATTCTCCGCCGTGTAAACTGGCATCCGCTCCGCTTCGGGGAATCTTGTATTCTCCGCCGAGTAAACCGGCATCCGCTCCGCTCCGGGGAATCTTGTATTTTCCGCCGGGTAAACCGGCATCCGCTCCGCTTCAGGGGGAATCTTGTATTCTCCGCCGGGTAAACCGGCATCCGTTTTGCTCCGCTCCGGGGAATCTCTGGATTCTCCGCCGGGTAAACCGGCATCCGCTCTGCTCCGTTTCGGGGGAATCTTGGATTCTCTGCCGGGTAAACCGGCTTCCGCTCCGCTCCGCTCCGGGGGAATCTCTGGATTCTCCGCCGGGTAAACCGGTATCCGTTCCGCTCCGCTCCGGAGAATCTCTCGATTCTTCGCCGGGTAAACCGGCATCCGTTCCGCTCAGCTCCGGGGAATCTCTCGATTCTCCGCCGGGAAAACCGGCTCTTTTTCCGTTCCGCTCGGAAAATCTTCCAATTCTCTGCCGGGAAAACCGGCTATCTTTCCGTTCCGCTCGGGAAATCTTCTGATTCTCCGCCGGGTAAACCGGCTCTCTTTTCCGCTCCGCTCGGGGAATCTTCCGATTTTCCGCTGAGTAATCCGGCTATCTTCCAGCTAGAAAACCCTCCGGGAATCTTACGATTCTCCGTCGGGAACGCCGGTCTGCCTTCCATTGAAACCGTGCGTGGAGAATAGCGTTATCTCCTCAGGCTAACCATCTCTGTCCGTTGGAGCCGCTCCAGGGGAATAAGCGAAGAGCGAAAATAAGAAAAGCCTAGCGTAAAAGAACCGGCCGAACGACAAAGTCTACTTTTGGAAGAAAGTGACTTTTCGGCGTGGTAAATATTGTTCCTCAAGAACCGATAAATACAGTTTGTAACGCGACATTATATACATCTCTCTTTTAATAGAAAAAGAGACTTTCCCCGAGATAAAGACTGTTTCTCGCTATAAGACGCATTTTTGAGCGTTACCGCGGATTTTGCGTTTCAGGAAACAAAACATCTAGCCAAGGCTCCCGAACGGCCTTGGCCGAGTCGCGCCGTTTACATCACCGCTTATGTACATATCTTAGTTTTTTTATATTTCTTTCCGGAGAATTCAACGAATCGGCTAAAAACGTGACTTTCTCACACATTGTTTTGGGAATCACCGCACAGTGAATTCTTCCGTTTATACTTTATTTCCTTTTCGGTATTTTTTTGTACATATTATTTTTAATTCTGGTTTTTATTTGAATAAATCTTGTTCATTTGTTACTTTAAATTACCGAGTTCACTCTGTTTCTTACCTTTCCCTGATTCCGACGAGCTACTCCGCAGCAATTACATTAAATTAACTTAAGAAAGGAACGGAACCTTTCTCACAAAAAGTAGAACCGTTACAGTGATGTTTTCTATGAACATGTGTCAGTTTTAGTATTGTTTTGTATTGTTGTTTCTCTTCTTCAGTATATAACACCCTCCTAGGACATTTCATGAAAATCAATTCGTACAATCCTTGTGTTGCTTTGAATCGTCTACCGTCTACGATTATATTATCCTGTTCATCCACGTCAAAACGTTTATCACCGAGTATCATTCCATCGTTGTCGAAATACACATCATATACATAGTCTCTGTCGTTCTCTTTCTTACCACTCAGAATAACTTTCATATAATGTTGCGCCAACGGACCAAAATGATTTTGAAACATTTCGAGACCTTCCACCATTTGCATTTGACGTTGAATAGTTGACTCAAACAATTTGTTGGCAGTACCATCAGTAGCAACGATAGTGTCAATCAATTGAGAATCCCATGTTAATTGTCGTTCTTTCGTCGGAGTAGAAGTCACCATTGCAGTGTTGTATTGTGTGCGCTTTGAATTGTGTAACGTAGGGGACAGTATTTCGTTTGATGTCTGTGTTCGTTTCCGTTTTATTCGGGTCTCGTCTTTGAGAAACAATGTATTTGGCGAATTAGTTTTAATATTTTCAGCAATCTGTTTTAGAGGTTCGATAATGGGTTTGAACTGTCTCTCCAACGCAATCTCCTCTTCTAGTTTACCAGTTTTCAGAGCTCGATATTTTTGACGAATGGAACGGTCTTACTTTTTGTGAGAATGTCCCGTTTATTTTCGGTTTAATTTATTCGCTGCGAACTAGCTCGTCGGGATCAGGGAAAGGTGAAAATAGAGTGAACTCGGTAATTTTTAGTAAATAGAAAATGACAGAGTTTATTCAAAATAAAAAAAAAATTAATTAAAGAAAATTAACTAACACAAATAAAAAAACGCGAAATATGTACAGCGGCATTAATTCAAAAAATAAGAAAAGGCGTTTTAGTCGGCTGTGCGTGATCTGGTCACGTTCGCACGAAGATTCATTCAGTTTTTGGGAAAAATATTTACACACGGCGGTGATTTCAACGGCGCGACTTGACGAAACCGCTCGGTAGCCTTGACACTGTATTTCGGCTGTAAGACAGTTTGTTCTTGTGAGTCACGTGCGGTTGCTACGAAAACGTTTTTTAGCGGGTTTACTCGAGATAAGATTTATTATCGAAAAAAGTTACTTTCCTTCCGAAAAACGAGTTACAGAGTGTCGCGTTCGGAAAGTCGAGTTTTATCGATTTTCCCAACGGAGAATCCAGAGATTCCCCGGAGCGGAGCGGAAGCCGGTTTACCCGGCAGAGAATCCAGAGATTCCCCTGAGCGAAACGGAGCGGAAGCCGGTTTACCCGGGAGAGAATCCAGAGATTTCCTTGAGCGGAGCGGAGCGGAAGCCGGTTTACCCGGCAGAGAATCCAGAGATTCCCTTGAGCGGAGCGGAGCGGAAACCGGTTTACCCGGCAGAGAATCCAGAGATTCCCCTGAGCGGAGCGGAACGGAAGCCGGTTTACCCGGCAGAGAATCCAGAGATTCCCCGGAGCGGAGCGGAGCGGAAGTTGGTTTACCCGGCAGAGAATCCAGAGATTCCCCTGAGCGGAGCGGAGCGGAAGCCGGTTTACCCGGCAGAGAATCCAGAGATTCCCCGGAGCGGAGCGGAGCGGAAGCCGGTTTACCCGGCAGAGAATCTAAGATTCTCCGGAGCGGATCGGATCGCTGAGTCGCTGTCGGTTTGCCCGACCGAGAAGAAGCTTCCCTGAGTGCTACTCGTAGACCCGGCGTTTGGAGCAGATCTGCTCTCCTTGGTTTTTGGGCCGGCTTTTATACTCGCAATTTCCCGCGGGCGGGGGTTGACAAAGATGCGCGGAAAAACACATATTTGTTTGTCGCTGTTCGGTTTTGTGGTGCGACAAAGCGCGCGGTGCGAGCGCGGTAACAGCTGGCGCTTGTTGGCGCGGGGAAGTGCGCGGTGCGGGCGGCGCGCAGGTCATTAGATGGCACGGGGAAGCGTGCGGTGCGGGCGCGGTAACAGCTGGCGCTTGTTGACGCGGGGAAGTGCGCGGTGCGGGCGGCGCGCAAGCCGTTTGATGGCGCGGGGAAGCGCGCGGTGCGTGCGGCGCGTAAACCGCTTTGTGGCGCGAGGTAACGCTCGGTGCGGGCGGCGCTCATGCCGTCAGCGTATATGCGTATACGCTAATTTCTTTAAGTTATTATTTGGCGCTAAGCGCCGTGTTTTAGGCCGGGACGGGTGGTCGGTTTCGGCCGTAACATTGACCATCGTTACAAATGGATTGACTCCTTTTTGCAATCTCCTTCGCTATTTTTTTGCGATTTATACTTTTACTGCTTTCGTCAGCCATGTTGCTCGTACCGGTAGGAGATAATACTTGGTTGATGTTTTAACACCAATTAACCACTCGACAATATTGAATTTGTTAAATCCTTTTCTATAGCGACCTCTGTCCAAAGGACTGTCCTTGTCGATCACTAAAAATCTGTACTTGTGCTGCCAACATTTGCGACATAACGTACAAACATCCTCATTTGACATATCTGTGTTTACGTGATCGTTGTANACATGTTTGAGATTGGTACCATTTTGTTTAAAAAGAAGTATTAGATTTGCAATGTCACGTATAAGATGCTTTGGTATTTTCGCGTACGTCTGACAGAGATAGAAACAGTCGACACTCGAGTCACGACCCATTGCAAAATATTTTTGTAAAGTATCCTGCTTGTCACATGCCACGTCATCAAAGATAAAAATGGAATTTGGAAGTGCTTTATTCAGCGGAATCACACCGCTATTATTAGAGAACGTAAAGTAACCAATTTCATCTACCGATGAAAGTACGTTCTCCAAATATTGATATTTTGGTTGTTGTAACGACTTTGAATACACATACATGTTTTCAAAGGGTACACCGTGTGGACTTTCAAGCAAGCTTAACACTACGTTTGTCTTGCCACAATTCGAAGGACCGCACACAATACCGCGTATAGTAACAGGTAGCATTATTCCGTGTCTGCGTATTTTTTTGTCAGACATTTGTTGAGTCTTGCTGTCAAAATTAGTTACTTTGATTGCCATAGGTTGCCGCACAAACCGCATGGTTTCTATGCAACTATTTTGCGATAGCAAGTGGCACCTATTTATAGAGGCGCATCGAGCGATTCTACTTAGTCGTCAGAAGACCACTGATGTTAAAACGTATATTTCAATCTATGTCAGGTCGTGGATTGTTAAATCGCGTGATAAACGCTCTTCCCGTCGAATTACATATTCCTGGTTACTAATTTTGTGGTCCGGGAACGCGTTTGGAGAAACAATTAGCTAGAGGCGATCGGGGCATTATTCCATTAGACGCGGCTTGCCGTGAACACGATATAGCTTATTCGCAAAGCAACAAACTCGCTGCTTGACACGTGGCTGATAAGATACTCGCTACAAAGGCGCGCGATCGCATTACAGCGGCAGACTCGAGTCTCGGTAAGAAAGCCGCTGCGACCGCCGTGTGGGCGGCTGTGAAAACAAAGACAAAACTCGGAATGGGTTTGAAAAAAAAGCAAGGCAGCAAAAAGGAAGCGAATACTTCCGCTTGCTAATCGCGGTGGTTTGTTACCGGTCCTACCACTGCTGGGTGCTGTCGGTGCACTTGTTGGTGGAGCGGCGGGAGTTGCAAAAACGGTAAATGATACAAGAGCTGCGCAGCAACAGCTAGAAGAAATGCAGCGTCATAATCGCGCGATGGAAGGTCGGGGAATTTATCTGACTCCGTACAAACAGAGACTTTCAAAGAAGAAGAAAAAAACGCTGAAAAAACATTAAAATTACCTACAAATGTAACAACAAATATGCAGTTGGAACAGCTAGCTAAGCGCATGCGCATACCTTTTTTTAGAGGTGTTATCATGCGTAATACTTTACCGAACATAGTACGTTGTAATGAAAGTGCTATCGTCAATTTAAATGATACAAATGAACTAGGTACCCGCTGGGTGGCGTATGCAAAGAGAGGAAAACATGTCATATATTTCGACAGTTTCGGCAATCTTCGACCACCGAAAGAGGTGATGCGTTATCTAGAACATGCTGTGGACAAAACAGAATATATTCGTACGTCTTATCAACGTTACAATCAAAGCAATTGTGGCTAATTATGTGGTTTCTTCAACCAGTGGATAAGCAATATTCATTTAAATAGTACGCTATCTGACTTCATTACACATTCGACAACATGTCACTGACGTTCACACTTACCGGCAAAAGTAGCATCCTTGCAGTCAGCTACTTTTCCGCCATTGATTTAAGTGACGGTGATTTCAAGCTTGGACTAACAGATTTTGAAACGTATCATACGATATTGAATGTGAATTCGTCGAACAATAAGTTTTATTACNATACAGATGACAAGCAGATTATAATTACTGACGGATCGTACGAATTGCGGGATATTAACAATTATCTGGAACATGCAATGATGCAACGTAATGCGAGAAGCGAAGATGAGAACGTTTTGCCATTAATATTACGTGCAAACACCAACACAATGAAAAGCGAAATAAACTGCGCCTATCAAATAAATTTTACCAANCCCGACAACATTGGATCGTTGTTAGGATTTTCATCAACTCGTAGTTTGAAGCCGCTACAATGCTACATACCAGACGTGCCAATTAATATTATCAACGTCAACATTATTCGCATAGAGTGCAACGTGACTGCGGGTGCGTACAGCAACAACCGGTGTGTGCATACAATACAGAAATTCTCACCGAACGTGCCACCAGGATATAAGATCTCGGAAATACCGGCACAAATCATTTACCTTCCGATCATCGTACAGACCATTACGAATCTGACAATACGCATTGTGGATCAGAACGGACACTTGCTTGATTTTTGAGGAGAAGAAATAACCATCAGGGTACACGTGCGACGACGACGGCTGTAATACGCGGTATATTTGTGCTGAACGAGGTGGATCAAGTGACGCGAGATACGAGGTTTTCATTACAAACACCTGCTACTACTACTACTACCACGACGTCGAGTAATCGGAAAAAGCTAAGTCCGATAAACGTTGACCTTTTAAAATCGTTGGGATTTATTGTACGAAAATTTTGAAAAGATGTGCGACATTTTAAACGTTGTAGATGAGCCGATCTTTGATGATCGCATCGTCAAGATTGAAACTCACACATACAATCCGTACGTGAACACAACATTTGAACACAGTGATAAGATACGCATACCTATACAACAGCAGGACTTGTACAATTTAACGTGTCAAAGTTTTATTTACGTCGAAGAAAAAATGACGTTAACGACGAAAGACAAAGAAGAAGTATTTCTAGGTAATAATTGTGTGGCTTTTATGTGTGTTTGATGAGATTCGCTATGAACTTAATGGTATGGAGATTGATCGAAATAGAAACGTTGGAATAACCAGCACAATCAAAAATTATATATCGCTAACACATGACAAAACATGGCCATGAAAAATGCTGGATGGGATATTACACAACATACGGACGTAGTTAGTTACTTTAAGTTTTGCGTACCTCTCAACATGTTATTGGAATGTTGCGAGGACTACAAGCATACGATTATCAATGCACGTCATGAACTAATTTTAATACGATCGCGCAACAACAAAAATTGCATAACAGCAATCTCTCAAGTAGATCGTGAGGCATTGAATGGAAACATTGAATTATTCAAAGTGCAATGGCGAATGCCACATGTAGTATTGAACGATGTCACAAAGCTGTCGCTGCTACAAACTTTGAAAAGCGGACGGTATTTGACCATGAGTTTTTGCTCGTGGGATCTCTATGAGTTTCCATTATTACAAAGCACGACTAAACATTCGTGGGCCGTAAAAACGGCGACACAACTTGAGAAACCGAGATACGTCATATTTGCGCTACAGACTGCTCGAAGAAACAATATGTCAGCAGATATCACGCGATTCGATTACTGTCAGTTGACCAACGTAAAACTTTATCTCAACTCTGAATTCTATCCTTATGACGACTTGCATTTAGATTTCGATAGAAAAAAATATGTCGTTCTGACAAATATGTACACACATTTTCATAAAGCGTATTATGGATGTGGTGTCGTATTGTTTTTCTCAGGATTTCCAACTTTCTGCAATGTGGTCCTTTAGTGGTCATTGATTGTTCGCGTCAAAACGAGGCGGTCAAAAGTGCAACCGTCGATGTGCAAATTGAATTTGATTGCAAAGAAAATATACTAGCAAATACTACAGCCTATTGCCTCATTTTGCACGATCGTGTTAGTGAATACAATCCGTTAACCAACGTAGTGCGAAAAATTACATAACTTGCAACATCAGCGCTTCTTCCCTCTATAATCTGAAAATAGTTTAAGAGCGACAGTATTTTACGATAGAGAGCATTTGTCTTTTGTTGGTCACACGATTACGTCAACATGATTGTGCCGACGTTTGTGGACCTGCAAGGATTTATAGTCGGGAAAAGATTTATTGTCAAAGAAATAGCGGTATTGCGAAATGGTAATCTTCTCTCGCATTACATTTTTGAAAGCCCCTTCCCGTGGAATCTAGTCGCA
>NW_018021568.1:32220-40651 GCF_002006095.1 Pseudomyrmex gracilis
GAATCGTACGGTGTCGAATAATTTGGTGTCGAATAAATCTGTGTCGAATCGAGCGGTGTCGAATCGTACTGTGGTCAATAGAGTATCACCCCTATTTGCGACACCGCAGAAAATGACGACTACGCGTTTTCACTCGTCTATGGTAAAGGTTTCAAAAAATGTAACTGGCTAGCTAATATTGTTGATAGTGACGTACAACATAAGTAGTAATACTAAGAGAGTTCTAACCCAGGAGCTTCGAGGGGGGTGCGGGGGATGACGTCACAGGAGGAGGGGTATGACGTCACACGGGGAAAGGTATGACGTCACAGAGAGAGGGAGTATGACGTCACACGGGGGCGTGGCTCTGACGTCACAGGATATGACGTCACGCGGGAAATGACGCCACACTACATTATGACGACTTCACACGCGCTGGGCTACGTTATGACGACTTCACACGTGGCACTATGGCGGTTCGACAAGATGGCGTCACAGGATATGACGCGGCGGGCACCGGTATGGCGGCTGCAATATAGCGGCCACTTCAAGGTATGTACTATGTACTACATGCATGGTATATACTTCTTAATGCTGTACGACAATACCGCGTCTCCAAGATGTATATATCTACGTTTTGATACATGCTTAAAACAACTATGTAATGTAACCTTATACGCAGTTTTTAGCGAGAGCGCGCAAAATTGCAGAGTTGCAGTTTTAAGCGAGAAGTAACAAAGACGTACTATTCACTGTTATATTCACACACACACACACACACACAAATTGTATATTCAAATTTTATTAAGATTTGTGTATATTATTTGCATGCGTCACACATAATATCTTTTAAAGCGCACGCTCCTAATTCACAGTCTATAAGTTATAAGGAAAGTCGGGAATCGGAGTGGGATCAAAGTTTGCACATTAAAAACTCACATTTGTATTATAAAAGAAAATTTATTAGTTACTAATTAGTATTTATTATTACGTATATTTATATTTTATAAAAAATTGAACCGTCAAACGAAATCAAATAATATAATAACAAATTACATGTATGTGTGGATATGTGTATATATTAAAACCATGTGTGTGTCGATAGTTTTGTTTGGAGCATATATTATTTACTAATTATATAAACTAAGATATAATAAACAAAGAGACAAACAAACAATAAACTAAGATATAATAAACTAAGATACAAACAAACAATAAACTAAAAATAAACTAAGATATAATACACTAAACTATACTTAAACTATAAACTAAAAAAGCAGATTGACGTCCCTGTAACAAAACATATGTAATTAATTTTGCAATACACAATAGAGGAGTATATTTTTAATTGAGTACTATATAATGACTTTTTACCTATTGCGGTTCCGGAGGTGGAGGAGTGTGTGAAGGTGTATTAAATATATGTATTTGTCCGAGTGCCACATTCATGACTTGTATCATATTCTCCAAATGTGTTATCTCCATTTGGAGAATTCGCATCATGTCTCTCATGATATTGTTGGCTATAGTTCTGAAACATAAAATTACTATGTATAATTTCTGAAAAAATAACCAGCCGTACATAATTGTAGTTAAAACAACCAACTTGTAAAGAATAAAAACTATTGATGTACTTACAAGTTATGAGGGAGATGATAGCCGTTCCATTCAAATGTGGCTCATTCGTCTCTCCTTAAAATTTCCTCCATCATCCTCTGCAGGTGGCGTATCTTTAACACTAGAGTGTCTACCGTGTTCGCTAACGCGAATGCTGCTGGTGACACTACTTTATTCAATTCAATACATTCTTGTACAATATCCATTTTGTATGTTGGTTTTGACGTTCGGAATGAGACTAAGTAGCAGTCATCAAGCATCTCATCTTTTTATACTTTATTCTTTAAATGTATTTAGAATCTGTGTGTCTTTTCTCGTGTTCTGAAGGATGATGAACTTTTATCAGACTGCTACGTCTGTACATATTCTATCTGTTTCTCTTTAGCTTTGCGAGTATTTTATACTTGTAAGTGTGCATAAAACTAAAAGGTACAACCATGTCGCATCAAGACGCTGTTCTTCATAACGGATCATGTTGCATATAAACGTGTCGAAAATGTGCGAATGTATTCATTCAAAGAAGTACACGAAGCAGACAAGAAATCGGACGAAGATATTGGCATATTGCGGCAGAATGTGTTACTTCTTATTGTTATAATAGTTTTATATGTTCTTATATTTGTATTACATTTTTTACTTATAATATCTTACTTCTAATGTTTTATTTACAATAGTTTGTAATCTATTGTTCTTTTTATATTGCTTCTTCTTATAACGTTGTGTATACATTAGTATATAATAAATGTATTAGTTTGTTGTACAAATAATTTCTTTTATTATTACAACCTGTTGTCTAATTCAACCCAGATATCCTTTCGATACACAGAACTAGAGTAAGTAATAAAATATGTATACTTCGTCATTGTTATTTCTTGTCAAAAAAAACTTTGCACCTTAGTCATATTCGTCTTGCTTTACACCGCGTTCTACACATATAATATGAAATTGCAATCCTGCAACTGTCTCGTCTTACTCGCTTTGCACCGCGTTCCGAAACATAATATGTATAATCACACATACAAAGAATATGTCGAACGATACATAATCAATCCACGTTTAATCCCGATTGTACCATGTACAATAATACTTGAACCGTGTGTAGCCACAAATAAACCGCAAACAAACTACGTTCAACCATAATGGAACCACGAACGTACCTCTTTCAGCCATAATCAAAACACGAATGTACCCCTTTCAACCATAAACGAACCACGTTTAACCATAATTGAACCATAAACAAACCATATTTCAACTATGAAACCATGTTAAATTGCGATTAATACCGCGTTAATCTATATAAACATATGCTATAGAAAAGAAGGGTAGTAAATGTACAAAAAGTGTTTCATATAACATTTTATTGTCGTTTAGACCACCAATTAAATATTTTAAATACATTCTGTAATGCGCAGTGTTTTACAAGATTTCTACATCGTAGACAATTCGATACATTCATATTTTTTAAAGAAACAATATCGTCGTAATCGACATCCAATGTTTTAATAATTAATCTATGTCGTACGTCGCTATCAACAATATCAGCAAGCCAGTTACATTTTTCGAAACCTTTAACATAGACGAGTGAAGACGCGTCGTCATCATTTTCTGCGGTGTTGCAAATAGCTGTTGTAATCAAATTCTTTGCTCTGCGGTATGCAACACTTCCATCCTCCCAACCATGATGATGTATCATCAGCCAAGAAGCTGACCTGTCCGATTTTGCAAGTGAATTCCACGAAAAGGGACTTTCATAAATGTAATGCGAGAGAACAGTACCATTTCGCAATACCGCTATTTCTTTGACAATAAATCTTCTCCCGACTATAAATCCTTGCAGGTCCACAAACGTCGGTACAATCATGTTGACGTAATTGTGTGACCAACAAAAGACAAATGCTATCTATCGTAAAATACTGTCGCTCTTAAACGATTTTCAGATTATAAAGGGAAGAAGCGTTGATGTTGCAAGTTATGTAAGTTTGCGTACTACGTTGGTTAACGGATTGTATTCACCCATACGATCGTGCAAAATGAGGCAATAGGCTGTAGTATTTGCCGGTATATTTTGTAACGGAGCCGTTGTGTTATGCGCGGCTCGCCCGGCCTTCCGCCTGCCGGACGGCTCGGTCAGATCAGGATTCGGGTGAGGGGAAGGAAGAGATTGCGACACGTTCGGTTTGCTGCTGTAACTCAATGATAACATATTCTTAATCAAACTATATACAATGTCTTAATGACGCGGGCTCGAAGCCCTTACGGTCCGGCGGTTTCGCGGCCTGTGATTGGCGCGCGTTTACTATTGCTAGTCGGTAGCGGCTGGCGCGGAAACGGGACGGGAACTTACTTACTAAGAAGGCATATATAATGCCGAGATAACGCGGGGCCCTGGCGGATAAAAGGTTTGCGGCCCGTGAGTGGTGCGCGCATACGGTCGCGGGTCGGTCTCTGCCGACGCGGTTACGGACGGAGTCTTACTTACTAGGGGGAAACGTATTTACAATGTCAAGACGACGCGGGGCTCGAGCCCTTACAGGTTAACGTTTCGCGGTCTGGGATTGGTGCGGACGTACTGTCGCTTATCGGTCTCGGCCGATGCGGGGACGGAACGGAAACCTAACTGCTAAGACAGGAGGAACGCGAGTATATACATCGAGGGGATATTCGGTTACGGCGAACGCGGTTACGCGGGTCGGCGTCGGAGACGCGGTGCGCGGGCGCGTGGGGTCGTGGCACAACGTGGTGCACGCGGTCGGCGGGTCAGGACGGCTACGAAGTAGCGAGAGATGTCCGGGTACGCCGTGAGAACGGCGGTTTCGGTACGCCGTGAGAACGGCGGATTCGGTGCGCCGTGAGAACGGCGATTTTGGTGCGCCGTGAGAACGGCGGTTACGGTGCACAGTGGATCGAACTGCATGAAAATCCGGACATGGGCTCAAAAATTTTTTATCTCAAATCAAGTTTATTCAATCATATTTGGTTACTTGAAATATCATAGAAATAATATATAATCATCATTTTCAAAGTATTGTTACAATTTACGCGTAAAATAACCATANATCTTACAAGTTGGGCAATTCTAAATTTCCATCAATTTAGTTATTTATATTTAAGATAATATATTTNTTTCCACTTTGTATATTGTGTCTCCAATTTTTTTTTAAACAAATATACTATTCTTTAGCTTTAAAAAATTTCATACCTAAAGTAAAAATTAATATACTTAACAATTTGACACCTAATTATATAAAGGCAAAAAAATTTCGAAGTTTTTAATTAAGAGTTAACTTTTAACAAAAAGTCTTATAATATCTTAAAATGTAACTTGTCATAGTTTATTAAAGAGACTTTCTACTTAAAAAAATGATAAATTTTACCTGCATCTAAGTGCAAACTTAAGAGATCCATCTATTTTTTGCAAAAAGAATCCCATGAGTCTAGTACGTTTCAGTTGGTTCATGTTATATAAGATGCGAATTTTTTTCACAACTGTACGTTTTATTGATTTCTCTTTGCTTCATATGGCTACATTAACAAATAAAGATTTTATTTCTATCTTTTTTACAAAATGTAAATTTTAATTCTAACATATAAAGAAAAATGGTCTGAATTTGTTCTACAAAGAACCAATTATTTTCGGAGTAAAATATCTTTATTGAGTCATACATTAGTATAATTTCGGAAATGTTGTAATGTTAAATTTAATATTGCAAATAACAATTTGTTTTATAAACAAGCATTTACCACCGGCATTAGTATTAACCAATATGCATCACGAGGAGGTTGCACGGTCGGATTTTGCATATTGTGTGTGTGTGTGTGTGTGTGTGTGTGTGTGTGTGCGCGTGTGCGTGTGTGTGTGTGTGCGCGTGTGTGTGTGTGTATGGATGGGTAGGTAAGTGGGTGTGTGAGCGAGTGAGCGTAAGAAGTTGAGTGCTCATAATAACATTTCCATTGTTTCTGGAAACATTTCTTGTTTATTTCCATTTTTCTTCTGTCTTAAATTAGAAATTACGGGATCAGATGAGACTAAAAGGTGATGTAAAATGTCTTNATTGGTTTTGATTCTGTCTATTTTATGTGTATGTGTTCTTCTATATTCTCGAAACTCTTTGTTTTGCGCTTCACTTGCTTCTTCTGACAAATGACCAATGGGAATTGAAAAATTAGAGATTATTGCTTCTCCATGAATCAAAAGTTTATGCACGGATGCTGTCATGTAAGACCATCCATAGGTTTCAATTAATCTTTTTGCGGTTTCAAGAGTATATAACCCAAATTTTGTAGTATTTATTATTTCTCCGCATGAGATTGTCTGCAGTATCACAGAAAATCTTCTTATTAAAGATTNGTCTAATCCTGTGATTTTAGCACTCGTTTCTATCCTAGAAAAGAATCGTCTGGCTGTATTACCATCATTAGTTGTCCCCGATCCTTGNTTAACAACATCAATAAGCAATCCTAATTCCTTTCTAAATTCTTGCTGTATCCTTTTTTTATTTTCTTCTNGTTGATTTTTTAAGGCAGGATCCCGTACACTAAATTTTTTAAAAGGTAAATTGTATGCAATATGGAGTAAAAATTCCATGCAGCGAAGTCTTGCATGAAGACTTGAAATCCCGTAATTATACGCATTAACATCAATATTCTTCTTAAGTACTTTGTTGATGTCGTTTATTTCAGAAGGTTTTGCTCTACAGATGTAACATGTCGAACAAGATAATGCTGTATCTGATAAAGCTGTGCATACTTTACCATCGATCATAGTAAATAACATTTCATAATTTATTGTTATATTTTCGCACTTTGTGGGTAACAAGTGCATAATTTCTTTCTGCATTCTTTTGTATTCTTTTTTTGTAATTTCAGCATTTTCATGAACAAATTCAAATTTTATTGGTCGACAATAACGAGTTGATGATGGATTTGGATTTGACCATACAATATCACAATCATGTACTAATTTAATGGGTACAAAACTAGTCATAATAATAGAATTGTCCGATACGTTTTCATTTTGAAATTTTTGTTTGTAATTGCTTTGACTAGAAGCTCTATCAAAACCCCACTTGCAAATTAATTTCAGAACTTTATTATTTTCTAAATTTTGTTTGCAAACTTTTAGTAATCTTGTACTTGTAACATCTAAGACAGCTTGTAATTCAATTGAAGCGATTGTCTCAGTTATTGTAATTTTATTTTTTAAAGGATAACATTCCGACTTTGCTTGTTGNATATTANAATAGNATACATATTGATTTGTGCCANTTTCAATACAANTTTCTCTNAAATGTANATATTGCGACNTAGACAAGTTCAAAGCAAGGAGTAAAGCTAAACATTTTTCTTTTGAATATAAAGGAATTTCTATTTTATTTTCACAAAACTCTTTAACTCTCTTAANTTCATTTGGATTTTTTATAAGATAATCCAATATTTTTGCCATATCTGTGGAACCGTTGCTTAATAATTTTTTTTGTGTGGCATAAAGAAGAACTTCCGTTGAATTAGAATCTCGTAGATCCTGAGTTCGCCTTCGTTTGTGCCTTTCGGTAATCTCGTCGAAAGATTTATTAGATGATAACGGATTAGGACGTATGCATGTAGGCTTGTAGGAACATCTAGTAGTTGCATTTGGAATTCGAAATTCTGTATTAAGCCATGCATTAAAAAAAAAAATTTGAAAAAAATAAATTTTCGTTACATTTATATATATATATTTGTACACGCATAGTTTCCGCACAAACATCCTGCGAATGGCTCGTATCGGCCTTATTTGATTCCTGTTAAAAAAATTTCAGCTTTTGTGCGAAGAGATAGAAAGTGTGTACGTGTGTGTGTGTGTGTGTTTATTATTCATTGTAAAAAAAAAACATTAACTTTTTTTTACTTACAAAATTGCTTTAAATCGCTGATTGTTTCATAATAAAAATCGAAAGTCCGCCGAGGCGTTTACATCATCAAGACGTAATTTGATGATTAATTGCGTCCTGTTACGTGCCGGATAGCCACGTAATTAGATAAAAGAATATGCAGGATACTTACGAACGATACCGAATTTTTTTTTATTGCAGGCGCTTTTTGCAAATTGCGTGTGAAGCAAAAACTAACGAGTCGTCGCGATTGTTATATCGATTTTATATGGCAAGTGGGCGATTCGCGACGTCTCGCTTGTACGATTTTTGTTTTACACATAAACAAAATTTGCCGTATCGCCTGACAATCCGAATTCGATAATTTTCTGAATTTTTCGTAAGCAATATTCGGAATTCTTAAATTGCCTATGTATGTGATTCTTTATCTAGATGAAGCGGTTTTTTAATTCACAATATTTAATTCATATAAGAGCGAATTATTTTGATATTGTTTTGTTATTATTTTTTAAAGCAAACATTTCGGTGCAGATTGAAATCGCACTTTTGAACGTGAACGGATATATAAAGATGTTAATTAATTAACATTTCATTTGTGGTTTTTTTGTTTTTTTTTATTTTTTTGTGCAATTTCGTTGAAATCGTTTATTTTTGTCAACATTTCGGGTTAAATGACTCTCTCGTTCAAAAATTTTCTCAACAAAATTGCGCGCGGCGCGATTATTTCGCGCTGACATCGTGATCCAATAAGTGAAAAGTTTCTTTAAATAGCGCCGCTAGCGTCCGTTAAATATTTATGAGAAAATTAAACATCCGTACAAAGTTCGCGTTAATACGAGAAAGGAATTAAGTGACTCGACATGACATTTACGTTTCACCTTTGTGCGAGCTGCAAATCCGCCGAGTTGAAATATCGTTCTGTTATTCGGAAGCATTAGTCATTTACAGGAAATTTATTGACATGG
>NW_018021569.1:0-2207 GCF_002006095.1 Pseudomyrmex gracilis
TAACATTGTAACGTAAAAGAACTCGGTAAGAAAGTGTTTATTACACAAAGTTTACATACATATTACGATTGTGTCGAGAGCTATCAAAAATTACATGAGATAAGATCCCATATTTTTGATAAAAAACTAAAAAAAAATTAAATATAGAAAACAAAAAAAACTATATATATATATATACTATATATAAATATAAATATATATATATATATATATATATATATATAAATAGATAAATACTGATCTTTATATATAAATATTGTTTTATACAATTTCTAGTAATATTCTGAAACCTTTTTATCATTGTTAAATAATAATATGTTAATAATTAATACAAATATGTGTTACGTCCTAGGCCTACGGTAACGGTCGGGCCCTTGAGGAGTGACATAACCGACACGTGACACTTTGTGTGTCAACTCCCGGCACAGTGACCCAAAGAGATACGAGCGTCAAGTGCGCGGGTCGAGCGAGATTTCGGTGTCGTAAACAAGCCAACGAGCGTTTCTCGCTATAGCTTGTTTAACGGCTTCTCGCTCGTCGGTTCCTTTTTCGAGTCTTAGATGCGAATCTAAATTACTCGGGACGGAACCAGGCGATCGACTGAGAGATGACAGGAATGGGAGAAACTGAGCGAGGTCTATTATTAAACTAACTCAAACCACCTTTATTAACATAAATGTTTATAAACTTGTTTATTTATTTATCATATTTAAATTTACTTACAATTTGCTTACTATTGGTGATATTGTGCGGTTGTTACATTTATAAAATTTCGTGAAAATGAGAGAGATCGTAAAAACGCGTGTGTGAGTGTGTGGGACTCAGTCAATGGTTATTTCTATATATTCTCTCACTATGGAAGATAAAGATGGATAAAATCTATAGAAATAGGAAACAGGGACCTCGCGGATTTCTGGAATTCCTGGGAACTTTACTAATATTTTATAATCGCGAAGGAGGGTAGATATCGCATAACGGGAATTCGGGAATTTTTTACGTAGGTCGAGAATTCTATCGGTTGGAGAAAGAGGGAGGTCGGCAACAGGGAAAGAATCTGCTAATGTGACATAATGTGCAAGGTCAGGAGGCAGAGAGTCGTCATCATCGTCGGAAAGGATTTCGTGATCAGAGGAAGCTGGTGAAGAAAGAGAAGGAGAGTTCTGTCGAGGAGGAGTGGAGGATTCGTGTATGTCAGAAGTTTCATCGGGAGGAACGGGGGAATATGATGGAGATTCTAAGAGAGAGGGAGAAGGGGAGCGAGGGGAAGACTGAGTCTAGTGTATGGAGGTGTGTGCGTCATTGTTAATTTCTATTATGTCAGGACTGCTATTTTTTATAATATTATTTCTATTGCTGACAGAAGGGGGAAGGTCGGTTCGCTTAGGCTGGTTAGCAGCGGTTCTGCACGTACAAGTTCGCGCAGATGAAAATCGTTCAGAAAACAAAATCCGCAACGGACACATACATTCATTTTTTATATATTACAACAGAACCCTAACTTTCTAGTCACACACGTACGACGCTTACTTCTATTTCGATTTCTATTTCGGCTACACGCCCTCCAACTCTGCTCCACGCTCATTGGGAGCCATACTGGCCCAGACGCTCATTGGTCCTTCCTCGCGGGCCTTACCATCCTCATCAACTACCCCCGAACTTCGCTCATTGGGAGCCATACTGGCCCAGACGGTGATTGATCCTTTCGGGACCGAAGCCTCCCCCGCCTTTACACTTCTTCTCTCAACCGACACCAACTTGCTCTCATACACGTTTGAACGTACGAGGCAACAACATGCGGAGCAGCACGCTTCAAGACGGATTATTCAATAAATATATGCTGTTTTAATAAACAATTACATCCTTCCACTCGAACAATTTCGAACTTTTCTCCCCCTTCTTCCTCAACAAAAAAGTTTCAAAGACACATTTTAAAAAATTATACAAAATTTATAAAAAATTTATGGGGTCATAAATCATGTCACATTTCTATCTCCTCCAGTGGGCGTGGTCAATCACCCCCACAACTGAAAGGGAGGGGGAAACCAACCTGGTGAGGCAATGGCGCCAGAAGGTGGGGGGACCAGGTGGAGGGAACTTGTTGTGACGCGCCATAATGGTCCACATACTACTAGCGTTTTATTTTTATATTTTCTTTGTATGTAACTTTGGCGCCTCACCGTTCTGACCATCATCGTGGGATTTTTCAA
>NW_018021569.1:3127-13690 GCF_002006095.1 Pseudomyrmex gracilis
GCAATAGCAGAGCATGCGAAGGAGCGCCTGTAGATTTCAGTTCGGCACATAGGCTGAATAAGGTCCACAGCCAGAGCTCTAACGCTTCTCACAGAAGTCCCACGATACAGGAACTTTCCGTAAAGAGTTGAAGGCTTGTTAGAAGATAAAATTTGATGAAGCAGGCAGCACATAAAGTATGCTCTCCTGTCACTAACTTTGAGCCATTGGAGTGCATCATAATAAGGAGTAATGTGTTCATCTCTCCTTAAGTTAAAAATAAATCGAATACAGGCGTTCAAGGCTCTATGTAGTCGCAGGTTGTGCTCAGCAGTAATGTCAGTCATTACACAACAGCAGTAATCGATGTGAGGAAATACAAGGGCGACAATTAAATTCTGCTTAAGCTTCTGTGGCAGTAAATTTTTGCACAATTTTAGCTGATACAACGTCATATAAATTCTTTTGACGACATTTGTCACATGCAGATTCCATGAGAGGTTACAGGAGATTGTAACACCCAGATATTTGACAGAAGAGCTAAATTGAACCACGGCATCATTTACAACGATATTCGGCAGTTCATCGTAGTTTATGTTGTTGACATACCTAGCCGATCCCATGATTATTGCCTGCGTTTTCTCTGAATTCAGAGCAAGATCATTGCGTAAAGTCCAGGCTATTATTTTAGTGATGTCGGAGTTAACCTTAGCTATTCCATGGGAAAGCTCACGTGGTTCACAATGCAAGTACAGAACAAGGTCATCAGCATAAAAACTGTACTTACAGTGAGATAACAACTTGGCGAAGTCTCCAAGATACAGTACGAATAGCAATGGTCCCAAGACAGATCCCTGAGGTACTCCGGCTCTGATGTCAACAGGTGAGGACCATTCCTGACTAAATGGGTCCTTGACAACTTGTGATCGCCCTTCCAAGTACGATCTAATCCAGAGCAACGCATGATAAGAGAAGTTGTAACTTGTTAGCTTTTGTAGCAGAATCCAGTGCTGCACCCGGTCAAATGCCTTTGAGAAATCAAATAATACTGCAATTGTGACCATTCTTTTATCAGCAGCCCATCTAACGTCATCCAGTATTCTAATAACACTGGTCTCAGTTGAATGACCTTTCTTGTATGCAAACTGAAATTGATCCCATAGATCATTCTCCTCAAGATAATCCCGGACTTGATCACAGACAATTCTCTCTAGGGCCTTCGAGAGAGTAGGCAGAATAGCAATCGGTCGATAATGCTTTGGCATCGTTGGATCCTTGATCTTAGGAACAGGACATATCACAGACCTCTTCCAACATTCCGGAAAGTACCCGTGAGAGAGTGAAAAATTATATATATGCTCGATGATAGGCATAATGTAGGGCAAGATGAATTTTATTATTTTGACTGATATGCCATCAGAGCCCGTAGCATTTGACTTAATATTCGAGAATACTCGATTAATGTCTTGGGGAGTAACGTACTTCCAATGTAGCCTACGATCGTCAAAAGCATCGCTCATTATGTTCACATCCGGAAACTCCTTCACCTGGCCGGCACCAGCACCACCAGGGCCTCCAGCCACTTGCGCAAAATAACAATTTAATTCATCTGTAGTATTAGAAAGACGCTTGTTCATTCCCGCTTTAGACTTAATCAGGCCAAGTCGTCGCAGTTCAGTCCAAGTAGCACCAGAGCTCTTATCGGAGAAGATCGAGAGGTAGTAATCACTCTTCGCTGTACGTACTAAACGTTGTACGTCATTTCTAAGTCGCTTAAAGATATCATATGACTCAACCTTATGATCCCTGCGCCATTTCCTACGAGCTTTGTCTCTTCTTCTCATCGCATTCTTGATATCGAGGCTCAACCACGGCGCCGGAAGATTCTTGAATCTGCCGCGACGGAGAGGAGCATGCTTATTCACACATTGCAGTAAACATTGATTTAAAATATCAACTTTGTCATCAAGCGACACTGAAGAGTCCAAGTCACTCCAATCAATCCTTAGTATGTGTAAATGTAGTTTCACGCTCTTGCATACGTTCGGTCAGAATCTTGTATTCTATATATATCAGATCATGCGCCGACAGGAATGGCACATCATGTTGTCCAAAATCATTGACCTTATCCATGTCATCCACGATACACAAATCCAGTAAAGTGCTAGAGTTCATCAAGTTATGTGTGGCCCGATAAGGCACAAGATATTGGCCAGACGACTCGACAAATGTAGTTAGGTGGGCACTATCATGACTGATTGAAAGCAAATCAGCATTGAAGTCTCCGAATATAACCGAATGTCTATAAGTTGCTTGAAGATCAAGAAATTCAGTCTCAAACTCCTGCAGAAAGCCACAATTTGGTGGTCTGTAAACAACTGCTAAAAGAAGATTGGCAGCCCTAGAGAAGGAGATTTCAGCAATTATGTATTCCGGCTTACAGCAATAAACTTCACTTGACATTCTGAGAATCTTTGCCCCAAGAGAGTTATGCAAATAAAAAGCGACACCTCCTCCGCCCCTGCCAACTCTGTCGCATCTATGCAGCGAATAGCCATTCAAGTTAAAGAGACTGTCAGAAAATTCCGGCTTTAGCCAAGTCTCAGATAAGCAGATAACTTGATACTGAGACTTAAGGAAGAAGACATTAAATTCGTCAAAATGAGCTACCAAAGACTGGCAATTGACGTGACACATACGCAAATAGTTATAGTTAGTTCTTCGATTATCCATAATTAATGTTCGATATTTTGTCAGTTATTTTTCGATTTAATATTGGACATTTCTTCGTATCAAAGGCAGAGTGACACAGGTCTCCAGACGAAAAGCTCTTGTTACGCATACAATTTCCACACTTTAGCATGTCTTTCCTTCCACAGTCTTTTGTTAGATGCTCATTGCTGCAGAGTCCACATGTCGGCTTTGATTTGCAAAATTTAGCTAAGTGGCCAAAAGTCATACAATTGTAGCATTGCAGGACCCTAACGTAATCAGTAAATTTACAAGCGGAGTATCTCAGGTAGATACGACCTCGTTTTAGCAAAATATTCCTAATAAGAGGAGATACTTCAAGGACACAGCTCGTAGTACAATTATCAGGCTTCGCCGGATACGTATAGACAACTTTTATATCTATCTTGTTAATATCCGCTAAATTTTGCGCAATAATTTCTTCAACAATCTCCTCCGCAGTCATTTCTACAGGAACATTATACATAATTAATCTTGGATTCAACTTCACATTTTCGATAACTTTCAGACCAGCTTTCGCAAGTCCAGGATGCATTTTGATCGAGTCAATATCAGGAGAGACCACATCAATTTTGATTCCATTATTACGAGCAAAAGTAACTTTGTTGATCTTCAGAGCACAATCCGATGGCTTCAGGGCCTTACATAACGCCTCTCTCGTGGCTTTCGAAGAATCATAATTTGAATTTCCTTCCTTGGGTACAATTAAAAAAGAGGTTGAAGTAGAAGGAGGCGCATCCAACATAAGACCTCCAGAGACACAAATTTTATTTCTCCTATTACCGGCCACTGATGCGTAAGACAGAGGCTGAGAATTACACGCAAGCTCCTTATTCGAAAAGGAAGTCATCTGAGAATCAGTGTTATTCTCAATCAAAGTATCCTTGACAGCCTTTTTTATGTCATCTAACGTGAGTAGGTCAACAGATTTGTCCTCCAGAATATTAATTAAAACCGAGGAAACTTCAACAAACGCTTCCTTGCATGCTCTGAATGCAGACTCAATGGCGGATTTTTTGTCAGCATGCTCTTTACTGGATAGCAGAACTTTCGCCACTAAATCGCTGTGCCTGTCAACAGAGGCTCTAAGGGCATTTATCTTAGAAACATTAATACGAGTATTAGTCGCAATACTTGATCCGCTAGCCACTCTCGGAAGCCTGCGCGTCCCAACAGGAGTACCCCAGCTCTCGGCACCCTCCATGGTCGGCAAGGCAGAATTCTTCTCTGACATCCGAGATTCCGAGAAACCGTCAAGCCGTTCCAAGAAAACCACCAATCAGTGAGTCACACGCCGGGATTACGCACCTGCGCGTACGGCCCACAGGCCCGAATCGGGCCGTGAATAACGGCGACGAAAACAACAGCAANCCGNAGATGAAGAATCCGATTAGAATAGAATTAAGGCCAAATAGCGTACCTCAAATAATAAATATAGCTGAGCAGCAGACCCAGAGAGCACAGGCAGCTTTTCAACTAAAAAAGAGTCGCCCCAAAGGGCAAGTACAGGCAGTAAACGATCCAAATGTGAAGAGCGAACAAATATACGTCAGCACGTGTACTCACCACCAAAGAGAGAGAGAGAGAGAGAGAGAGAGAAGAGCCGGAACGGAAAAGCTGCTTATTTACGCCAGGGTTGCATCGAGGGTAAACGAGATAGCCGAGCTGAATGAGCGGAACGGCGGAATAAACTACCAACGGACCAACCTGCTCTGAGCTGCAGTGCTTTATGGCTCTTTTGCTGCTGCATGGCTTGAAATATAGAGCTGCTGGCTTTCTTGCTGCTTATTAGGAGCCGCTAATTAGTCCGAAGACATCTTTATTCGCACCACGACATGATAGCAATCACGATCCTGCGAGCGTTCGATTTTCGCGGCCCGCGGATCCTGCCGCCTGCGAGCGAGCTTGCGAGCCGCGCCGCGAACCCTGCGGCCTGATTGGCCCGCGCGACCTGACCCACGCGACTCTAGCGCTTCCGGCGTATCGACCGCTTATCGAGCGAGATCCTCGCGCTCTTGGTCGCGATCAGCTGTGCCGCACGCACATGTATCTCTTGGACTCCCGTGCGTATGATTAATTCCCGTGCCGTGCCGCGACTTTTGTGCTCGGGGTGTGTTGGTTCAAGTCGTGAGGGTGACCCCGACTGAGTGAGCGAGCCCTGTGAGTGTCATCCCGGACGGAGGAGACAGAATTATGCCGGAGAACAACGATTGACGGTGAGGTGCCCGTTTCTGTAATATTGTCAGCCACGAATCCGCGTTGCCCAGGCCTCGTGTCGAAGCTGGTCGTTTGTATTTCGCGTCTTGTTTATGACGGCAAGGACGTGTTCTTAGCAGTGCTAAAGATTTTTTGACTGCGGCCAGAATCGGGCTTCATGGGGCTTCGTGGCAGTACTTTGTAGGCTAAGTGCATAACATACATTGTTTCGCGAAATATCGTCAAGCCCTGGAGTGGCGATACAGCGCCAAGTAGCATTTTCGCGTTGTTTGTTTTCTTCTGTTTTTTTTTTTTTTGGTTAAGTGATCGTGATCGTTGTGCGTGTGTGCCGTGATTATTGTAGCGTACCGCTTGCGTACCGTCGGCTATTGTCTACCGACGACGATCAGCTGACGCGGGAACAAATATCAGAACAAAATCAGATTTTCTCGCGCGATCGGCTAGAGTGAGGTGCGTGCGAGTCGATCGGAAGGAAATATCGTACCGAGCTAACATCCGAATTAACGGTAATTTCGGATGGTGAATTTCCGGGACAATTATCGCCGACAAATTCGCGAAAGTACGGTGAATGCGTGTCGAATTTTGGCGTGTATAATTCGTTCGAGAGGATTCGTGTTCAAATAACGTATCGTACCGTCGATCTTCCTAGCGCCGAGACAGCGCGCGTCGTGAATCTTTCGGTAATAATCGAAAAACAAAATCCCCCCGACATCGCGCTCGCTTCGCTCCTCATTGCGAGTATTTCTTGAGTGCATGAACGTAGACTAAGAACTCGGCTCGGAATTATCTGCGGGCTTAGGAACACAAAACCGGCGAAAGCTGCGTGGCGAGTCGATTCGTTCGACCAAATCGCGATCATCGGCGAAGCAAGTAAATCCGCGTTGATTTACGGCTTGTAAAGAGGCTGCTGCACGCTACTTTATCCTGGCGTATTGTTTGTAACGTACCTTGGCTTGCACCCTCTGGCCTGCTTAGCCTGCGTCTAGCTTTGCCCCTGGCTATCGCTCTTTTCTCGTGCCTGCACTTGCGATCTACCAGAATGTAATTATTAAGTCGTTTAGTACTTTTGCGGTATCGTTCCGATTAAAGCAGTTGTCGCGTTGATTCGTGTGATTCGGTTTGTTAATTGTCGTAACGTCGTTTGTTCTGTTCTTTTTCTGTATCTTTTATATTATCTTGCATTAGCCTTTCGTATCTTATTCTTTCTCTTATTTCTTTTATATCATTTTGTATTACACTTTCTTCTATTATTCTCTCTCTCTCTCTCTCTTTATATTATTTCTTTTATATTATTTTGTATCCTAATTTTTCGGAGCTGGCTAACTTCTACTCGTACAATAAATTGTTAATTCATTCTGTTTAACTCTGATTTCTTTTATTATCTGAGCCTTCATATCGCGAGAGTAAGGGACAGCCTGCAGTACAAATTTTTATTAAACCCAGCCCCTCTCCGTTCAAATAGAGCTAGTCGGCCCGTTGTGTCGAGCGACGCCGATTTCGATACGGAAACGTATTTGGCGCCCTACCTTACACCCAAGTATTCGTCGACTCGGCCCGGCGGTGCTCGTTTTGAATATCTTTTCTATCCTGCCCGTGATTCGACGTTGCCTTCTCGCGGACGCTCACCCGAGTTCCGTGACAGAAACTCCGTTTGCGGGGAAGCGGCGCGAGAATTACATATTCTAACATTAAAAAACGTCACAGAGTATATAAGATTATATATACATAATCACAGATCGCGTCAAATTTCAGATCGAATTTTACATGATCACATAAATTCAGATTTAAAATTTGGCACGATTTGATCACTTATATACAGGGTGTCCCAGAATTGGTTTAACATCTCTCGTAGGCAGGTAGAAGGAATAAAACTGAGATGAAAAGTCCTATACCATTTTGCTATATTCGCAATAGTTACTGAGATTTTAATTAACAAAGATCCGCGAATAAGCATGCATCGGGCTGTCTTACGCGCGTAAGACTGCCCGCCGCGCTTCGCGCGCTAACGGTGTTACCCATAGCGACATATGGGAGGAGCTAATATAACAGCATATACTATGACATATACATATTAAAATGTAATTGTGTGAAGCGCGCCGGGCTGTCCTACGCGCGTAAGACAGCCTGATGCACGTTTATTCGCGGATTTTTGTTACTTAAAATCTCGGTAACTATTGCGAATCTAGCAAAATGGTATAGGACTTTTCACCTCAGTTTTATTCCTTCTACCTGTGTACGAGAGATGTTAAACCAATTCTGGGACACCCTGTATATAATTTTATATGATCATATAAGTTTCTATTTTTTCTCAAAATATTATATTCACATAATATGATATATCAAGTAAATACTTGATATATCAAGTAAATACTTGAAGATTATGCATCTATAACATTCCTTTTTGTAATATATTTCCCAAATTAAAATATATAAAAATGAACACTAATAATATCCTTCATATATTGTTATTGTTTTCAATATTTTAAAACCTTAATTTTTATCAGAATTAATAATATAAATATTAATAATTAATAATATGTAATGCATGTTTTGAGATATTAGTATAGAAGTTTTATTATTATCAAAAATATATGTATTATTTCCAAGACTAAATCTTGAAAACGCACTTTACACTGTCATACGCAACAAGCGCGCTACGTGAACGTGCCTCGTGTCTTGCCTTAGCCCGGCTTAGTGGAAAGGAGACGGAACATAGTATGTCTGCACTTTTCCACCAGCGCACACAGCGGTTCTCGCTTGTGTGCGTATCTCCACCACTTTGGTACTCTCGGTGCTGGCCGGCTCGAGCTGTTAGTCCAGTCAATAGAGAAAAACGGCACTTTTTTTTGCAAAAATGTTACCGAATTCCGATTACATTACCTTTTAGTGTGCGCTTTACTGATGAATCCTTATTGTCGTGAATATAAAAATGTTTTCCAGAACTTGTTACAAATAATAGTTAAAAGTGCTGAAAATGGGTTTTTCGCTTTTATCGAGAAAGAACTGCTAGTTAGAGAAAAAAGCTTTAAATAAAAGTTGTAGATATTGAAAATATCTTTTGTTTAAGCTATTAATCGAATGAATCGAGCAAATATTTATCGAGATAATTGCAAAAAACACCAAAAAATGAATGTTTTTTCACTTGTTAATAATCTTTGTAATAATTAGCACAGAGCTTCGAAATTTATCACAAATATGACCTTTGCTACCCTTAAAACGTGTGCAAAATTTCAGACCGAAACATCATATAGTTTGTGAATAAATGTATTTGTTTAGCCCAAAGACTCTATTTTTACACTTAATTATGTTGTTTGTTCACAATGATACAGCAACCAGCGTGATCTAGTTTTGTTCTGAAAGAGTTTTACTATTATTACACAAGTGATATTTAACCAACATTGTTATTAAAAAACACCCAAAAAAGGCATTGAAAATAATGGTCGTGTTTCGCTCATAAACAAATAAAGTAACTTTGACGCTAATAACTATATTGTTTTACTTGATTTGATATTTCGATAGCTGATATTTTTACGCGTATTTAAAAAAAAAAAGTCGTTATCCTACGTTACGTAGAAGCCGAGAGAATTTTTTCTTTTCTTGAAAATTCACAGCTGCTTTCATTATTAATATTAAGATCTGAAACTGTGGGGATATGGAGTAGAAAAGTTACACTTTCATCAGGAAAAGTTTCGAAGAAATTTAGTATAGTATAGCATTATTTACATTATTTTTTTTTTTAAATACGCGTAAAAATATCAGCTATCGAAATATCAAATCAAGTAAAACAATATAGTTATTAGCGTCAAAGTTACTTTATTTGTTTATGAGCGAAACACGACCATTATTTTCAATGCCTTTTTTGGGTGTTTTTTAATAACAATGTTGGTTAAATATCACTTGTGTAATAATAGTAAAACTCTTTCAGAACAAAACTAAATCACGCTGGTTGCTGTATCATTGTAAACAAACGACATAATTAAGTGTAAAAATAGAGTCTTTGGGCTAAACAAATACATTTATTCACAAACTATATGATGTTTCGGTCTGAAATTTTGCACACGTTTTAAGGGTAGCAAAGGTCATATTTGTGATAAATTTCGAAGCTCTGTGCTAATTATTACAAAGATTATTAACAAGTGAAAAAACATTCATTTTTTGGTGTTTTTTGCAAGTATCTCGATAAATATTTGCTCGATTCATTCGATTAATAGCTTAAACAAAAGATATTTTCAATACCTACAACTTTTATTTAGAACTTTTTTCCCTAACTAGCAGTTCTTTTTCGATAAAAGCGAAAACCTCATTTTCAGCACTTTTAACCATTATTTGTAACAAGTTCCGGGAAAAATTTTTATATTCACGACAATAGGGATTCTTCAGTGAAGCGCACACTAAAAGGTAATGTAATCGGAATTCGGTTATACATTTTTGCATCATTTTTCCCCTGTTGACTGTACGATGAAAGATCGGTAACGCGAGACACAGCGCGATTAGGCCGTCTCACTTTAAAAGAAGGACGGACTAACTCAACCACTTGAGGGCGCTACTTTCCGGGCAGAGACTTTAGTGCTTTGGATCTCGCTCCAGTACCCTCTTAACGGTCGGCTTAACGGAACGGCGGAGTCGCAAGTCGTTTTTTATTTTCAAAAAAATTGTATTCTCTTTTGTACATCGGCACGCTCTTGTCAACCCGCACGAACAAGTTCGCGCAGATGAAATTTGTTCAGAAAAAATCTGCAACAGATGCCTAGACACATAAATTTATTTTTTATATTACAACAGAACCCATGCAACCCTAACTTTCTAGTCACAGATTTACGACACCTACTTCTATTTCGGTTTTTATTTCGGCTAGACGCTCTTCAACTTTGCTCCACGCTCATTGGGAGCCATATTGTACCAGATGCTGATTGATCCTTCTCGGGACGGACGCTTCGACACCCCCGCTCTTACACCTCCTTTCTCGCACTAAACCGACGCCTGTTTTTGCTCTCATAAACGTTTGAACGTACAAGGCAACAACATCGGAACGGCACTAACAGCATTACCCGTTACGCTTCAAGACGGATTTTTCAATAAACATCTCTACTCTTTTAATAAAAAATTACATCCTTCTACTCGACTATTGTCGAACTTTCTTCCTCTTCTTACATAAATTCCTCAACAAAATAAATTTCAAAGACACATTTTTACAAATTTATAAAACATTTATAAAACATTTATAGGGTTATACATCATGTCACATTTCTATCCCCTCCAATGGGTGTAGCCAAACTGAAAGGAAGGGGGAAATCACTCTGGTGGGGCGCCAGTTGGGATGGGGAGCCCGGTGGAGAGGGTTTGTTTTGACGCGCCATAACGGACCACATATTACTGCTATAGATAGCTGGTTACTTTCCGAGTGAATTAGGCCAGGTTCGACTCCTGGCTGAGGAGTTTTCGTAAAATTTTAAAATTATTTCTTTGGGTATACGGGGACTTTCATACATAAGATGCAAGTATAGCATCCTGTATGATTTTAAGAATTGAAAATTTCAATTCAAAACTTACGTGTAAATTTACATGTGAACACATATACATATATATATATATATATATATATATATATATATACAG
>NW_018021569.1:14805-22500 GCF_002006095.1 Pseudomyrmex gracilis
GCCATTTTAAGGTTATTAATGTCTTATCGACGTCTCTAACCTATCTTTAGGTCATATGGCACCTACTGCTGCATTCTAATATGATGGGAATGTCAAATTCAAATTTGTCCGGATTTAAGTGGCGGACCCTGTATATATATATATATATATATATATTGTGACGTGGTAATCGCGTCGCTCCTCCCTCGCCACAAAAGCTCGAATGATCGCGGGAGTCCGAGAGTGCGAGCCGTCTAAGAAGCGCCAAGATCTTCCAGGGCTTGCTTGCGTGCTCTAGATTTTGTCGCTTAATTTTTTATTTTTTATTTTTTTTGTATGCTCTTGGCGCCTCACCACACCAAGAACACACTACTGGAGGAGTTAGCAGGAGCCGTCGATTGTTGGATAAAGGCGAGAGAAAGCGTGAGAGAGGGGCGTGCGTGGAAACGCAGCTAGGCAAACTCACACGACGGCTAGAGGGGTGAGTCTCAAAGAACAAGCGGCGCGGGAGAGGACTGCGACGAATACAGTGAACCTCGCTGTGTAGCCGAGGAAGAAATACGAACAACGATGGAGACAGCTTTGACCTTCCTTTCGTCGCCGGAAAGACCTGCTGCAAACCTTCGCTGCTAACCTGCAACTGCTATCCTGCTGCGCTACCGCATGCTGCATCTTTGTTATATCTGCGAAATCCAACGCTTGGAAATATCTGCTGCTTGCATTTTCGCTAGTGAGGGCCCGGTAATCTACTTGAATTTCGCGGCCGCGGATCCTGCCGCCGAGCGCGAGCATCGCGTCGCGTGTAGCGCCCCTCGCGACCTGATTGGCCGTAGCGACCTACCCTACGCGACTCTAGCGCGCTCAGACGCATCGACCCCGAATCGATCGCGATCCTCGTCCTCTTGGTTGCAACCACCGTGGATGACGGACGCACTGACGGCACTCCCGACGATCCAGCGTTCAACGACGAACTTAGCGAATTTTCTGGATGGAGAGCGACGACGACGTACGGTAAGGTGTCCTCGTTTAATTGTGAGCCACGAATCCGCGTTACTCGAGTCTCGTGTCGAGGCTAGTCGCTGAATCTTGCGTGTTGATACCGGCAAGGACATAACCTTTGCCATAATTTCGAATTTTCGGCAGTGGCTAGAATCGGACTTCACGGAGCTTCGTGGTATTAGTTCGTAGATTAAGTGCGTCTCGCGTAATTACTCTATTGAGTATTACAAGCCCTGAAGTTCCGGTAACGCGCCAAGCAGCATTCTGGTCATTTTGTTGTGTTTCGCGTGTAAAAGTGTTTGTCTATCGTATCGTTTCGCGACCGCCATATTCTCATATCGGGTATCGTACCAAATATCGTACCAAATACCGTACCGATTATCGTATCGAATATCGTACCAAACATCGTACCGATTATCGTACCGAGTATCGTACCGTTACCTGGCAATCTAGCGGATCTATCGTTCGTTTATTTAAGTAAGTCGCTAATTGCGACATTGCACGCTACTTTACCGTACCGCTATCACTTTGTATGAAGCATGTTGGTGTGGATTTTCCGAGTAATCTGCCTCGAGTGAAGGGGGTGTGATTCGAAAGAGCAACAAGAAAGAATATTCGCGCCCGTCGTGTACGTGTGAGTTAACTTCGAGCGAACTTCTTGCGACGGGCATCGTTTAGGTAGTCGTGAGCGTACCTTGAATACGCTGTCGCGTTTGCTAGCGTATGCTCGGCCCTTGGAATTCGCCTGGGATTTCATGTAGCGTCTTGATCCCGGCTGCCTTGAACGGCGAGCCGATTATCGTACCGAAAAATAGAAGAATAACACTGTCGTTCCGAACTGAAGGGGAATATCGTACCGACTGTAGGAGTTTCTCGGATCGGAGAGTGCATAGCTCTCGTTCCTTGTGGCGAATCCCACGGTGGACCCGCCGTTGTAAACAGGCGAATGTTGCAGTTATTTTCGGTGCTAAAATGAACTAGCTCTTCCGATTTCGCGAGCGCTTCACTCCGATGTGCTAATTGGCATGTGCTTGTTGCATTATAACTGGCTGCTGAATTACATCGAGATCAGCGACGGGAATTTGGCGAAAGCTCCGCGCCGTGCATGTACGCGGCGTAAGCTCGACCAGCCCCTGCGAAATCAAGTAAGTCCGACGGCGTAGATATTACGCCTTGCGACCCGCCTTTGCATGCCTTAGTTGTAAGCGCACGATTTTGTTAAAGTAACCTTTCTGGCTGATGTCATCCTCTTGAATGCTTGCATAACACGCTTGGTACTTGGTCTATTCTGCCAGTATTCTGAGAGTATCTAGTTGAAGTGAAGCTAGAGGGACGACGCTAGAGTTTCCGGCATTACGAATTCTATATCGAATCGGTTCCGCAATTAATTGCGTTTGTGCGACTACCGTTATTTGTAGTATTAAATTCTTTTTATTTTTTTTCTTTCTGTATTTGTTATTTACTTGCGTGTGAACGCCGCATGGCTATGTGAAAATTGCTACCTCTATTTTTGTATTTTTTTTTCTTTTGTAAACGTGTCTCTTACTCGCGGTATTATAATAAATTGTTAATTAATGTTCTGATCCAAAGTGTGGTTAATTCCGGATATAATTCGAGATTCGTTCGGGACAGCCATGGTTATCTATCGTACAAACCCAACCCCACTCCGTTCAAATAGAGCTAGTCGGCCCGTTGTGTCGAGCGACGCAGATTTTGCCGTGGTCACGCGTTTGGCACCCAGAAGTTTTACACAGGATCCGTCGGCTCGGCGCAGTGGTGTGCTCGTTTTACAACCCTTTTCTCTCCTGCCGATACAGACGTTTCCGATCTCACGGACTTAAGTCCGTATATATATAAATATATATATATATATACAGGGTCATCGAAAAGTATCGGACCCCCCTAATATCTTCAGTTAGAATGCATTTTGGAGAAAATGTCTAATAGCAAAGTTGTATGGTTTCAAGCAAGGAGTAAGATGATGACCTTGACTTTGATCTTGACCATGTCCTTTAAGGTCATTTCAAGGTCAACTTTATTTTTTTAAATAAAACTCCCTACATTTTATTACATATTTTTATAACTTATCTCGAGAGCTTTCCAAAACACTATAATAAAACATTTTTTCATTAAGTACTTTTTGAGTTATAAAGGTTTGAAATTAACAATTTGTTAAGTGGCGTGTGATTCCGGCCAGATAAGGCAAGAGTAGCGTGTGGGTCCGGCCAGTTAAGGCAAGAGTAGCGTGTGATTCCGGCCAGTTAAGACAAGAGTGGCGTGTGGGTCCGGCCAGTTAAGACAAGAGTGGCGTGTGAGTCCGGCCAGTTAAGGCAAGAGTGGCGTGTGAGTCCGGCCAGTTAAGACAAGAGTGGCGTGTGGGTCCGGCCAGTTAAGGCGAATTTCATTCCAATTGGTCAGCTTGGACAAAATATTCAATTGTATCAAACAATTCACAACAAATGTTCAAATTGTTGCCCTTCAACAGCCTGACAATGTGCCAATCTGTTATAAACAGCTGAAACCGCATTCCGGTACGTTTCCGGCGGTATTAGTTCTATCTCTTGAGTTATTCTCCCTCTTAAATCATTTAAATCTTAAGGCTTGGTGGCATAAATTTTACTTTTCAAGTAACCCCACAAAAAAAAGTCAAATGGGGTAAAGTCCGGAGACCGAGGTGGCCACTCAATATGACCCCTTCGCCCTATCCATCTGTCCTGAAAGACCTCATTCAAATATTGACGGACAATGACACCATAATGAAGTGGAGCTTCATCCCGTTGGAAATAAATTTCATCCATATTTCCACCAGCTATGTCTCGAATAGCTGGAACAATTTGTTCGCGAAGCATGACTGTGTATACCTGTGCTGTCAAATTGCCTTCAATGAAGGAAGGCCCTACTACCATTAAGAATACCAGCCCATACGTTAACTTTTCGTAGATATTGGGTATGATTGTCTTTTTTTCAGTGATGAGAATTAACGTCACTCCAGTACCTACAATTGTGTCTATTTACATTTTCAGTCAGTTCAAATGTTGCCTCATCAGAGAAAACAATATTATTAAGTAATAGAGGATCGTCGACAATCATCTCTATCATAAGATCACAAAATTCGATGCGTCTATCAAAATCGTCTTCGGACAACTCTTGGCACAAATGGAGTTTGTATGGATGCCATTTATTCAATTTGAAAATTTTACTGACAGATGCATGACCGATTTCGTGTTCTTGTGCAACGCGATTGATGGAAATATGGGGATTTTCAACGAAAGACTGTAAAACATCTAATGCCTTATCATTATTTGTTGCTGTTTTACGTCTACCAGATCTTGAGCGGCTTTTAACGCTACCAATGTCCTCGAAACGTTGAATGATACAGATTACAGTACTTTTAGAAATTCTATTATTTTCATTAAATAATCGCGTTACTGTTTTATACCCTCTTTGTTGATCTCCCCATTCTCGCATCATTAACAGTGTTATTTGATCTTTTTCAGAAAGCTTCGCCATTCTTAATTAGAGCAAAGAAGAATTAATCAGGTAAGTGATAGGAAATTGATCTAACTAATTAAGTAGAAAAAAATACTAATTATTAAGTGTTGGTTCAACTATTAATTTGTTTATTTCAACCAGCACTAGCAAAAAGCTCGTTCAGCAACTGAAAATCTAATAAATCAATTAATAATATTTACGAAAAATTTCTGGGCTATTGGAAACAAAATGAAGATGTTTGAGACAATCAATTGAAATGCAATGGCTTCTTTTGTGAAGAAAAAATTTTTAGGACTGTTCGTTTTCGTCTACGAGGTAATGGCTGCTTGCTAAGAAGAAGACAGTACTGCATCAAAGATTAAAATCAGTGATCCGTATTGTTTGCTCAAGAGCTCGTACATTGGTGCCTGCGAGAGTGAAAGAATAAAGATCGGCCCCGCCAACGCTTTCAGGCAGATACCCGCTAACGCCTTCGGACATCACGCATTCGAGCAACTTCTCGCGATCACTTTCGGGCAGTTTTCCGCCGTAGCCTACTAGCATAACCGCTTGAAGCCGTACAACTTTGCTATTGGACATTTTTCCAAAATGCATTCTTACTGAAAATATTAGGGGAATCCGACACTTTTTGATTAATGTATTTTCTTTAGACCAATTAATTGGTCTCATTATTCCGCGCACAAAAATATTATGTTTATGATTACTGAAAACTAAATAATATTTTACAAGATATTTTACATCTTGTGTCAGAAATTTGTTAACTTCAAACCTTTATAACTCAAAAAGTACTTAATGAAAAAATGTTTTATTATAGTGTTTTGGAAAGCTCTCGAGATAAGCTATAAAAATATGTAATAAAATGTAGGGAGTTTTATTTAAAAAAATAAAGTTGACCTTGAAATGACCTTAAAGGACATGGTCAAGATCAAAGTCAAGGTCATCATCTTACTCCTTGCTTGAAACCATACAACGTTGCTATTAGACATTTTCTCCAAAATGCATTCTAACTGAAGATATTAGGGGGGTCCGATACTTTTCGATGACCCTGTATATATACAGAGTGTCCCAGAATTGCCGTACAATCTCTCGTAGGCAGATAGAAGGAATAAAACTGAGTCGAAAAGTCCTGAACCATTTTTTTTCTATTATTTATAATAAAGGAGTAATTATTGAGTAAATCAGGCCAATCAGCGCCGATCTTTAGCCAGGCGCACGTCAGTGAGCGCTCACAAACACCAGGCGCGCGGCTCACTGACGTGCGCGTGCCTAAAGGTCTGCGCTGATTGGCCCGATTTACTCAATAATTACTCCTTTATTATAAATAATAGAAAAAAATGGTTCAGGACTTTTCGATTCAGTTTTACTCCTTCTACCTGCCTACGAGAGATTGTACGGCAATTCTGGGACACCCTGTATATATATATACAGTGCTCCCTCTCTTATTTGTCACTCTGTAATTTTTAGCTTCTCCTTATTTAGAGGAGAAGTTGTTCTCCCACTTCTGCTTAGCATTGACTTGGTGGGATATACGTATAGTTGTGATTGCCTTAGCGTCCGTCATCCCCACCAATTCATCTATCTCGCTCGCACTCATTTCTTTTTTCTCGTTCATTTGAATTTGCTCATAAGCGTCCGGGCACTTTCTTTCTTTGAATAGAATGGAAAGAGAAGTAGAGAAGGAAAGAAAAGAAATACGGATGTCTTATTGGTCTTCATTCTACGTAAGGAGGGAAAGTGCCCGGCAACGACACCACTGTTGCGCGCATACAATGCGCGCATGCATGCAACTTTATAACCTTAAAAAATCGTTGAACTGTGATTTTATGTATTTAGTAAAGGTATGTGATAATTCTGTAATTATTATAGAGTGTACATGTTAGAATAATACGTTATAATTGTATGTCATAATTATAGGATCTAACTAAAGTGTCTGTAGTTACATACAATGAGTGATTATATTAAAAAAAGAAAATATACGTCGCATCCTTTACATGTGAAATTGAAAGCTATGAAAGAGCTTGAAAATGGTGTGCCAGCTTCAGTAATTGCAAACACACTCAACGTAAATTTATTGACTATTAAAAGTTGGGAAAAAAATAAAGATAAATTAATTCAGTGGCAGGATGAACACGATGATGCAATATTAAAAACTAATAAGCGTATGCAAAAGATTAACAATGATCTTGTTGACAAGGCTACTTGGATCTGGTTCAAAGAAAAGCGAGCGGCTGGTATTCCAGTGCAAGGAGTGCATCTACAAATTCAAGCTCAATATTTCCATACAGTCTTGAAAGGACAGGGCCAGTTTAACGCTAGTAATGGATGGTTGCATAAATGGCAGATTTGTCACAACATTCGTAGTGTTACGATTTGTGGCGAAAAATTATCCGCAGACAAAAATGCAGCTGAGAATTTCAAGGTGGAATTTTCACAGTATATTAATAAACAAGAATTATCAATAAGAATGAAAAGGAAAGGTCGCAAAACGAGCAAAGAACAATAGATGGTGTATTAAATGAGTATATTAAAACATAAAACAAATAATAGGCGAAACGTTTCGACTCACAATGAAGCCTTCTTCAGTCGCAATAATAATGATTAATTAAACAATAAATAAATTTAAATTTTAAAAAATAATACAAAAATGGATACACGCAAATACATTTTTAACATAAGATCTTAGTATTAGTGAATAAGGTCATACAATACTTGAATGCCGCCAGGTTGTCCATGATATTAAATGAGTCCTATGAAAAGTACGTCCAAAGAATTATCACTTGATCAGATATTTAATTGTGACGAAACTGGTCTCAATTATAAGTTGCTACCTAAAACTACTCTCTCTTCAACATCTGAAACTAGTGCATCTGGTTTTAAGGGCAAAAAAGAGAGAATTACTGTAATGGCGTGCAGCAATGCCTCTGGATCTTTGAAGCTACCGCTCGTAGTAATCGGTAAATATGCAAAGCCGAGAGCAATAAAACATCTAACATCACTTTCAGTTTATTATAAGAATNAAAAAAGTGCGTGGATGAATAAAGAGATTTTCACCGAATGGTTCCAATGTGAATTCGTTCCACGAGTTACTGAGTTTTTAAAAATCAAAGGTCTTCCGCTGAAAGCTGTTCTGTATGTCGATAATTGTACTGCTCATCCAAACATTCTATCAAAAGATAATATTATCTCTCGATTTTTTCCACCTAACACAACTTCTTTAATCCAACC
>NW_018021569.1:22660-32747 GCF_002006095.1 Pseudomyrmex gracilis
TATTATTTATAATTTTGAATTGTTTTTGAAAGTATCTATCTGCCTATCTATCTAATTAACATTTTATAAATTAGTTTTTGTACATTTTTACAGTATTATTGAAATAGAGTATTTTAAGAAAACTTAATAGATATTATAACGTATTAAATAAAACATGTTTATAATTAAATACTAAAAAGTCTAAAATAAAATATAAAAATATTAAAATAATAAAATCACACAATTTTACTTTTTAACGATTTTAACGAAGTTACTTTAATTTTGAATGTTTTAGTTAATATCATACAAAGATAGCCAAGTCAATACTGGTGCAATTCACACAACAGCAACAGAATCTTCAAGAAATAATGAAAAAAATCCACGTAATGTTTTATGTAATCAATTTCATGAAATACTTCAACAGACGAACCAATATACAAATTTGCAAGTGTCAGATATAAATACATGGCTGCAATGTCCTTCATTAATGTTGCCTGATGAGTGTCTTAATGATAAGGAGATCGTTGAATTGATTAAAGACGATCAAATTGACGAGGCAAAAGTTGATAAAGAAAATGCTAGTCTGTCTCAAAATAAGACACAAGACATTCCAAATGCAATAGTAGGTTTAAATAATAATGTCACTATTTTTTAGGCTTGTAAAGCTTTAAATGCAGTAATTGATTATTGTAAAAATAATGGATATGAAGAAGAAAATATTGTTTCTTTAAATCATGTCAAAGAAAGAATGACAGCTGAGTTACATCAATTGCAATTACATGTAACTTAAATTTTTTATTTATATATCAGTACTAGAATAGAAAGTAAAAAGACTTATTTTTCTTTGTAATTTGCTAGTTATACCATGCTAATATAATTTAATGTTAATTGAAAAAAATAATTTGATAGTATTAATAGTACTAATAGTATTTTTATATTAAAAAAAACAGAAATACATATTTTGAATTTAGATTGAATTTTAAATTCAAATCTTTTTAAGATTAATCTTAATATTCTTATTAATTATTGTTTATGCAGTAAACTCTCCGGCTTGCTGAGCCACACAGTGAGCTAGCAGTCCAATCACGATCTGCTCTGCTTCATCTACGCGATCGATTTATAGTAGATCGATCGCGCCGATTCAGCAGGCCCACCGGTCCTAGCAACGGCCGTGCTAGTTACCGGTGTCGACACATGCTGCGTTGCACTTCGGACAATGCGGCGATATGTCGCACCCCGTGGCAACCAGCAGTTCTTCCTAGAACTGCTGCTTCCCCGCAACCTAACTAGGTCATTCAGCAATGACAGTGATGTCTCATCACATTGCTCAATGACCTCATCTTATTTAACTTTTTATTTTATTTTAAAACTGCCGCATAACAATATATATATAAGTATATTTTGGCATAACATCCTGCAAAAACGGCTCTTATGACTTTATTCATATTCTCTTAGTTTAGACTTCAGAGCCTTAGGTTCTTTAATTTTCTGTTTTTATGTTCCCCGCATAATTTCAAATTGCACCTTGGCCAGACCAGATGTTTCGAGAAAATCTTTAGTGATTAAGGATGGTAAAAAATTTATATATTTATATTTTTTAATGTTATGTGTATTTGATTTATTTGATGTAATATATTTTTGTTACGTCCTGGCCAATGGATACGGTCGGGCTGGTGTGACGCAACAGTAAACGCGTCGTTTTCCATATCTCTTTTTACAGTGGACACGGAAGTCCCGCTGTGAGAGAGTCGAGCAAGTTTGTTTATATTTGTCGACAGGTCAACGGCGTACGCCGATCTTACTCTGTCTAGCGAACACTCACTCGTTGATCCTTTTAGGTCTGAGACGCAAATCTCATTTACCAAGGACGAGAACTAGCGATTTTAACGAGGAAGTGAGAGTGGGTAGTACGGAGAGAAGGATAACAAAGAATAAGTCTTTAGTTTGATTCCACACATTATAAAGGAGTTACATTTATTTAAAAAAAAGACAAATCAAAATCTTAGCAAATTACTAACATACAGGTGTGTTGAAACTAATACAATGACGGAGCGCATAATCGTTTCGCACAAAGTAATCTATAAGCTAGAATGCAAGTGTGAGAGAGAGAAGGAATACGAGTTGTTTAGTGCAGCCAGCCTCTTTAACCCATGTTTACGCAACTTAAATCATCTTAGAAATGTATTTCCTTATGTCAGTTGACAAATTCGGTTTTGTTTCATTTTTTAGGTTCCGATAGATTTAATGATAGAAATAAATTTGGATGTGTCATGATTCTAAGACTGATATTCGAAGATAAGCGGGTTTTGTTTGTTTCCGTGATTTAGGAAGGAAAAAAAAATAATTCGGACGCCACCCGAGACGGCTATATACCGCGAGTAGCCCTTCCGAAAAATTCGGCTGCCACCCGAGACGGCTATACACCGCGAGTAGCCCTTCCAAAAATTTCGGCTGCCACCCGAGACGGTTGCACATCGCGAGTAGCCCTTCCAAAAATTTCGGCTGCCACCCGAGACGGTTGTACACCGCGAGTAGTCCTTCCGATTAAACCGAATTTTTGAGTGTGTCTATGTATTTGTTTATTTTGACCGTTTTCTCGATTTCTCCGAAAATCAGTCGCAAAGTCGGGAGGTAAGTACGCGAACAGTGGAACCTCCGAATAAAAATAATTACAATGTGGACTTACTATTTGCTGCGGACCAGTGATGTTGATTAATAAAAGATTCTAGGCTGTTGCGGCGCAATAGTTCACTCTGGGATCTCACATTCTGCACTCACTGTCACTCACTCACTCGCTGTGGTACTTCTAAAATCTGCGGCTCTATCTACCTCCGATCCCGAGAGTCCCGGCTTATATACAATTTTGAGTAAGCGAGGACTCTCTCAATCGGAAAACTCAACTTTCGAGGACTCTTTCAATCGTAAAACTAACTTGTTAGTTAGTGGTGGATGGATCGCCAATCGGCGACGATCTCTCGGCTCGGTCGGCTCGTCCGATTTTCCGGAGAAAGGAAAAGGGAGAGTGTTGTTTTTTTCCGATCACGCCACATAGACCCTTTGCTATTTGCTTATAATAAAATTGCTCGTGGCGCCGGAGTTCTATTTGCTTCGGCTGGTCTAATTTTTATGAGCGGTGTTCTTCCTGGCCCGGAGATATCCGGGTTTGTTTAGGATGTGTAAACAATAAGTTTAAAATTTCGGGTTATTACTAGGCGCGGTTTATCTTTTCGGGCGCCGATGTGATTTTCGTTTGCTCTCCTATCGTCTGGAGTCTAAGTTTCCAAACAATAGGAGACCCGTTCGAGTTATTTATTGCTTTTCGTTATTTACAAAAGGAGAAATTTTTTATGCGTTGACGCGTCGCGTTGCAAGAAAAAGGGGCCCGTGGAGTCCCTAGGACGTAACATTTTATTTCAGTTAATCTTTGAGCCTTTGTATTTTTGTTGAATTATTACCTGTTTCTAATGGAGTAAAAACAGCAAAAAGAAACAATAAAAGAGCGAACACTTCAGCTAAAAAAAGAAAACCAAGGCAAAAGATATAGTTGCATACATCTTACCTTCTTCTTCCCGTTTTTTTCAACACTTTTTCTATGTCTCCACTACTTTTCTCGTATATTGCATATTTTACTACATAGTTTTTAAGGGTTTTTCTTTTTTATATTTTATAGAATAGAACTCAGGAAGAAATTAACAACTCTGATGATAAGATTTCTTCAGATGAAATCAATCAGAATGTGTCATTTCCTTGTCGAGATTTTTTAAAGATTTTATCGGTAGTAAAAATTGAAAACTACGAAAGCAATTTTATATATTGCTTAAATCTTTTAATATACTTTGTGTTAGTTTTTGCTTACAGGAAGAAAGTTGTTGAAAGAGAAATAGAGAGAATAAGAAGTAAAGCAAAAAAACCAGTACAACTGTGTATGATATTGATGGTCCTGAAAAGGACCGTTTTATACTGATCTTAATAACCCGTCCACATTCCCTGTTGTGCAATAACTGACTCTAATCGATGTGAAATAGAAGCACTTAGGTTTGTGAAAAGCCATATTGCACAGCACAAGATAAAATAATATGTAAAAAACTTACCTTTTTAAAAAAGGGAAACAAAGGCGCTAAGTACACGCCAAACAAACATATCTTTTTTTACAAAATCTGTTTTACAAAAGAAGTGACATCAAAAGTAGCACCAAGTACACTCGCGTATATTTTAATTAAAAACATTATATAAAAACTAAAAAGTGTAAAATCATTGTATCAATAGTTAGACTTTGCTTCTTCTGAAAAGTCGAAACATAAAAAATAATTAAGGCGAAAAAACTTGGTGTGGCTGCACCTCAGTTAGTAAATAAAATGTGGTTATCATGAACGTGTGGATGAATCTGATTATAACTAATCAGAAACGTTTTAAATAACAGTTTCTTTTTTACAGCATTACTGGTATATAAATAATAGACTGGTATATACATAATAAATACTTGTGTTTTAATGTTGAAGTATTAATAAATTTTGTAATTCTCATATTCTTTAGCATATTTAAACAAAGTATTATATACTTCAAGTAAATTATACCAATGTTTTGTTTTCATGTACACATAGACTTAATCGTCAATGTAAAAATAAAAGATTTAGTTTATATAAATACTTTCAGAGAAATAACATTGTTCTTTCTAAACAAACAGACGAAAAAAAGTGAAAATCTTATCAAACGTTTGCCTTTGTTTAATGTAAGAACTATTTAACTTTTAGTGCAATGCTGATTGATTTGGTTTTGTATATGACATAACACGCGCAGATAAAACGCGTTTTCTGTAGTGCAGCCACGCCAAGTTTTTTTGCCTTAATTATTTTTTATGGTTCGACTTTTTACAAAAAGCAAAGTCTAACTATTAATACAATGATTTTACACTTTTTAGTTTTTATATAATGTTTTTAATTAAAATATACGCAAATGTACTTGGTGCTACTTTTGATATCACTTCTTTTGTAAAACAGGTTTTGTAGAGAAAGATATGTTTGTTTGGCGTGTACTTGGCGCCTTTTTTTCCCTTTTTTAAAAAGGTAAAGTTTTTACATATTATTCATATCTGTGCAATATGGCTTTTCAAAAACCTAAGTGCTTCTATTTCACATCGATTAGAGTCAGTTATTGCACAACAGGGAATGTGGACGGGTTATTGAAATCAGTATAAAACGGTCCTTTTTAGGACCACCAATGTATTCAGACGAAGGAACGCTTACGGATAGAAGACTCATATATATCTATATACAATTATATAGAGAAATACAACGTAAGAAAAAATTGTTACGAACGGCGAAAATTGAATTTCTATTATGTATTATTCTCTTGTATGTTCTCGGATTTAACGATCAATAATATTTTGTGACAAAACTGTATGTTTGCGCGATTGTCAAGGTGACAAACATTTACGATTCTCACCTCTGCGATACCTGTTAGTTGCCGGCTGACGATTCAACCGACAATTTTGAATTCAGGAAAACACGAGAACATACTCGAAACCCGAGGTGACGAGCGAAAGATCTCTAAGACTCAACGAGAGAGAGTCCGTAGCCGTCGTCAAGAATAGACTGACGTGAAGATAGCGCGACAGATGGTTCTTCAGTTGTATCTATATTTTATTAACTTAATTATAATAAAGTCAAGTAATACACTTTTTATATTAAATAAAGTGCTTATTTAATCCGATAATTATAAATCCTACAAACTTTGGGGGCTCGTCCGGGATATGAGCTATAAAAAATCGCGAAAAGTGAAGTTGTGTGTTTTGCGGTGAAGCGACGGTGAGTCCGCGAAGCAGAAATTCTTAAAATAAGACGGTTCGGACAATTCCGAAAGATACGGTAAGAGTTCTCGCGTAGTCGACGACATTGTAAAAATATTTCGAGATATCGATCGAGTGAGTGATAGTTTGTTAAGCGGGTTGTGCAGCGAGTTAAGCAGATATGAACGATCCGGCTAATTTTACGGTGCTCGAGCTTAAGGACGCATTGAGGAAGCGCGGACTGCCTACGGCGGGGGCAAAGGCGGAACTCATTGCTCGTTTAAAGGAAGATGACCCGACGGGTGCGTGGATGGGCGAGCGGAGTGAGGGCTTCCACAATGACGACAATAGTGAGCGCGTTGACAACGAAGACAAATCAATGATGGTGCTGAGAGAGAGAGAAATAAAAATTTATAAGCGCGAGAAAGAGCTTGCTGAACGAGAACTCGAATTAGCACGACGTGAGATGGCGATCTTAAAGCGAGAAACTGTCGCGAGTCGTAGTGGTGGATCGAAGACGGTGACGCGCGGTGATGGAGCAATGATGGAGCGAGCGGCGTTGCTGCGCGTGCAGGCATGGCATCCGAATTTAGCAGATTTGCTGCGCGACTTTGACGGCGTTTCATCATCTTTTGACGTGGGAGAAACAGTTGAGATTTTTTTAAACCACGTATCGCTTGGATGATGACCAAGCTAAGATTTTGATGAGGTCCAAGCTGAAGAAGAGAGCGTTCGAATGGTTTCATTCGAGACCGGAATATATAGCGATGCCATTCGGAGAGCTCATGGAAGAGTTCAAGGCGATGTTCCAACGTCGTGAGAGTAAGGCGGTACTGCGTAAGAGGTTCAAGAGTCGTACATGGAAGAGAGACGAGACCTTCCACAAATATGCGCACGAGAAAATAATCATGGGAAATCGTGTACCGGTCGACCAAGAAGAGATGCTCGAACACGCTATAGACGGCATCCCGGATATCGCGTTGCGCGACCAAGCGCGCATCCAGGGATTTATGACGATGGATTCTTTCCTAAAAGTGTTTGAGAGGGTGTTACTGCGAGATCGTGGCCATGCTGCGTTCGGTCGGCGAAACGGACGGATTGGCGGATCGACGAGGAGCAAGAGGCTTGAGCGGTTCGGCGAAAATGGAGCGAGCGGTTGCGATGACAAAAGGAGCGAAAGAAAAAAAACGATAAGTAACAAGCGATGTTTTAATTGCGGAGCGCGCGAGCATGTAAGCGCGAATTGTCCAAAAAAAGAACTGGGCGCTAAATGTTTCGAGTGCGGCGAGTATGGACATATCGCATCGAGATGCCCTAAAAAAATGGGTTGAGAGAACCGATAGTTTCGGCGATTTCGCGCGTGTCGCGGAAGAAGTATATTAAAGAAGTAATAATAAACGGTCGCGTCTTTACTGCACTTATAGATACAGGGAGCGATGTTTCGATAATGCGCGCGAGCGAACATGCGACGATTGGATCACCCGACTTACACACACACACACACACACACACAAGCGTCGGAATTAGAATTTTGCGGCATAGGTGGATAAAGCGTTGCATCGATACGACAATTTCGAACGGAAATTTTAATTAATGGACATAGTTATTTATAAGTATTGATAATATAGTTATCAATACTTATTTATGTAGTTGCTGACGCGGTAGTACAGTGCGGTTTGCTCATCGGCACTGACTTTTTAGATACAGTAGAGGTCAATATCAAGCAAGGTGTGATTTCAATAGAGCCGATTTAAAAAAAAATAACTAGTGACGAGGCGCAGCCAGAAATTTTTATAATTGACGTAGTGCAGCACGCGGGCAATGTAGACATGACCTATATACAAAATGCCGAATATAAGCGGACCGTGATTGATTTAATCAAGAATTATAAGCCGAATAGATCGCGAGAGTCAGATATAAAAATGACAAGTGTTTTAAAAAATGACGAACCGGTATATCAAAAGGCGAGACGCTTATCGCAAATAGAAAAAGACATAGTTAACGCGCAGATTGAAGAGTGGGAAAAACAGGATGTCGTGCGGTGTCCGATTTTGCGAGTCCGGTCGTGCTCGTAAAGAAAAAAGACGGATCTCATAGACTTTGCATTGACTATAGGCAGTTGAACAAAAAAATAATAAGAAATAGATATCCGCTCTCTCTGATTGAAGATCAGTTAGATTGGCTGCAGGGTGCAAGGGTTTTTAGCACATTAGATTTAAAAAACGGATTTTTCCATGTGCGGATGGACGAGTCGAGCGTGAAGTATGTATCGTTCATCGTGCCTGACGACCAGTACGAATTTTTGAGAGTGCCTTTTGGACTGTGCAACTCTCCTTCGGTTTTTCAGAGGTTCGTCAACGCAGTCTTTCGGGACTTAGTCAGGGAGGGGATCGTACTCGTCTATATGGATGATTTGATCGTTCTCTCGAGTGACGAGATCACGGGATTGAGGAATCTTGAAATTGTTTTGAGGGTTGCAAAGTCAGGGCGGGTTGGAAATGAACTGAAAGAAATGCTGCTTTTTACAGAAAAAAGTAGAGTTTCTGGGGCACATTATCGAGAGCGAAACGATTTGTCCGTCCGAGCGAAAGGTGAAGGCCGTTATGTGCTTTCCTGAGCCTCGAAATATACGATAGGTGCAGGCATTTCTAGGTTTGAGCGGTTACTTTCGTAAATTTGTTCGCGGGTATACCGCAATCACGAGACCGCTGTCGAATCTGTTGAGAGCAAATACGCCGTTTCAATTCGGTGCGGCGGAAAAAAGCGCGTTTAACCTTTTCGCTCCGGGGATTTTTCCTTTAAAATTGACCTCGCATTTTAGCTGAAAAAGTTAATAATAACCTGCTACCCCCCCCTTCAAAGTTAATTTTGAAAGTCAAAGAAGTAACCAGGATTTTTTTCAATTTTTTTCCTAAATTTAGTGCATTAAATTGACCTTATAAACATCTATTACGTTTGCTTTTTTTGCTGGTCCATATATGGATCAGTCCCGGAGCAAAAAGGTTAAGCAGTTGCAAACCGTGTTGAGCGAGCAGCCGGTTTTGCATTTGTATCGGCCCGGCGCGGAGACCGAATTCCATACTGATGCGTCTAAGCATGGCTATAGGGCGATCTTGTTGCAGAGGTGCGCTGACGATCAATTTTTACATCCGGTGTATTACGCGAGCGGCAAAACCACTTCGGCGGAAGAGCGATACACGAGTTACGAATTAGAAGTTCTCGCGATGGTAAGAGCGCTCAAGCGATTTCGCATCTATCTCCTGGGAATATCTTTTAAAATTGTAACTGATTGTCGAGCGTTTTCTTAAACCATGACGAAAAAAGAGCTTTGCGTGCGAGTTGCTTGATGGGCACTGCTGTTAGAAGAATTCAAATACACGATTGAATATCGACCTGGCAAAAATATGGCACACGTGGACTCTCTTAGTCGCAATCCACTGCCGTCGTCCCTAATAATAAGTGAATGCGAGCAAAGACTAATGGTGCGTCTGAAAGAAGCGCAGAAAAAAGACGACAATTTAAGGACGTTCTCCGAATTATTGATTTTCTTAGGATTTTCTTTAAATTTGCGACATACATAGTTTATGATCTTATTTATACGTAGCCTTTTTGGATAATACGGGTAGCAATGTTAAATTCCAAAATATGGAAAATTTATATTTCAATTTTTAACATGGATTTCCTATGCTGAGCCTTTGTGAAGTGGGGTTTTTTAAAATTACTGACGACAATTTTCTTAGGATTTTTTTAACAAACAAGTATGTGGTAGTAGAGAGTGTCCTAATTAAAATACGATTTTGAATAATATGGCAAGCAACCCTTTTTTTCAAACTGTAGCTTTTGTTTGTTTTTGTTTTGTTTTTTTTTCTGTTTTGCTGGATTTATGTGCGCTGTGTACTGCAGCTATTTTTGAACTTCTGTGTTGAGTAAGTGGGTCTTAGCAGTGCTGAATAGCTCAACTTCACTTTGTTACAGCAGTACAAACTTACTGATGAGAAGAGATATTTTAGGTTGCTAACCACTGTATTTAGGTTGCTAACCACTGTAGTCAGAGAACGTCCTTAAGAAAAATATTTGAAACCGTTGAGCGAGAAGCCACGAGCGATTATGTAGTTAGAAGCAGAGTTTTGTATAGAGAAGTAGATGACGATATGCGAGTCGTCGTCCCTCGAGCCATGCAAACGCGAATAATTGAAAAAGCTCATGGACAAGGTCATTTCGGAGTTAATAAGACGGAAGTCGTGGTGAAAACCGATTATTATATTCCGAATGTGCGATCGAAGATTGAGGTCATCCGCAACTGCGTTGTTTGCATTTTGGCGG
>NW_018021569.1:33192-41095 GCF_002006095.1 Pseudomyrmex gracilis
TCGTGTTTTCCTGAATTCAAAATTGTCGGTTGAATCGTCAGCCGGCAACTAACAGGTATCGCAGAGGTGAGAATCGTAAATGTTTGTCACCTTGACAATCGCGCAAACATACAGTTTTGTCACGAAATATTATCGATCGTTAAATCCGAGAACATACAAGAGAATAATACATAATAGAAATTCGATTTTCGCCGTTCGTAACAATTTTTCCTTACACTCGGCCGTCCTGATCGGGCATTCGTCCCGGATGTCCACTGTCATCGTCGTTCTCATCTAAACTTTCTCTATCGCTATCCTCGTCAATCCACGGTTTCATAAAATCAGCGGCGGACGATGCTTGATACGGACCTTCATGCTCGCCGACTTTGTGCAAAATATAGCGATCATTACGCAATGCTTTGGTCACCTCGTAAGGCCCGAGATATTTATAAATCAGTTTGAGCCCAGGACCCTGCTGCGTGCGCTTGATAGCTACAAGGTCTCCCTCGCGATAGCAAAAAGCCTTTTTTCTTTTCTTATTATAATTTCGTCTGTTCTCGTCTTAAATTTTTAAAATATTATCTCTAGCTTGCAGTCGTAATTCATTTCTGCTCTCGTCAAAAGAAGTTAACAATTCGCTCTCGAGAATTTCCCGAACGTCAGGATTATCGCAAATTCGCGGATTCACTCCGAGTAACAAGCGAAAAGAAGTTATCTCTATGCTTCGATGCAATGTGATGTTTAAATATAATTGCGCAGTATTTAAATATTTATACCACTCGCAATGTTTCGGCGCTGCTAATTTGGTCAATAGCGGTATTAAAACGCGATTGATTCGCTCGACTTGACCGTTAGATCGCGGAACTCCCGTGGTAGGCAAAATATGATTAATAGTCTCGGACCGGCAGTACTCCTCAAACTTCTTCGACGTGAATCCGGAGCTTCTGTTGGATATAATTCTTTTGGGATTCCCAAAAATAAACGATTGTTTTTTCAAATGGTTAATCGCCTCAGCCGAACCCGTAGACTTTACCACGTAAAGCCACGTAAATTTTGAGAACGCATCCACGACCACGAGAATATGAGCATAGCTTTTTTTTGTTGACGTCAACGGGCCTAAATGGTCAATATGAAACGTGTCGAGTGACACGCTGCCCTTCTCGATCGGGTTTAACAAACACTTCGGCTTCCCGTGTTTTCACTCCGCCAAAATGCAAACAACGCAGTTGCGGATGACCTCAATCTTCGATCGCACATTCGGAATATAATAATCGGTTTTCACCACGACTTCCGTCTTAGTTCCGTCTTAGTAAGACTCAACGAGAAAGAGTCCGTAGCCGTCGTCAAGAATAGACTGACGTGAAGATAGCGCGACAGATGGTTCTTCAGTTGTATCTATATTTTATTAACTTAATTATAATAAAGTCAATTAATACACTTTTTATATTAAATAAAGTGCTTATTTAATCCGATAATTATAAATCCTACAATAATAAATATAATATTTAACCTTTTCATTGTTTTATTTCATTTGGAGAACGTATACTTGTGTGCTTAAATTAGTTTTTTCATCTGTGACAAATATAACTCGTCAAAAGCAGAGTAAGTGCATTTGTTGTAAAATTGAAACAAATTGTAATAGAGCAAATTTTTGAAATTGTCCTTTTAAATCATGTTTATTATAGATATTTATTATATAATTTGTATTATTTTATTGTATTATTTCAGAAAACATTATATATAATTACAATTGATAACAATTTGATTATGTGTTAGAAAAAGTACAAAATAAAATATTGTATGTTGTCTTTTGTTTGTCCTAAAGAATTTTAAAATGTGTTACCATTACGAACATGTTTTTTTGTTTTATCTAAATGTTATTTTAATTGCAAATGCAAATTGTTTTTACTATATGCCAAAGATACTCGTTCTTAAACAAAACAGAGTCATTGTTTCATGAAGAGTATGAACACTCGGCATAAATTAAAACGGTTAATCCCTTTTTCCTTATTTATGCATGTTTTGTTTTTGTCCTATTATTTACTGTATCTATTTTTACATTTATATAAAACAAGATTTATTACCGCAACATTTATATTATCAATCGTGTTGCTTCCCGCAAGTCACCTTTTACAATTACAAACAGAGATGTGCCTTCGACAACAAACGATCACTTTTAGCGCGCAGTGCTTTACGTCTTGAGATCATTGTCCTCCATAGATATCGCACAATTATTCTCAGCAGAATATTTAGAATCAACAAAACCATTCTACATAATTTGCCGTTTCAGCTCTATAATGCATTTTTTATCACTCAATTGTTAAAACTAGATAAATTTCATTGCTGTGAAAATAAAAGGATGACAAATATGCTCTTGTGGTTTAGACATAGATTGATTACGAGACATCCTCAAAAAAGATTAAAGTACTTTGTGATTTCACGTGACCCTCCTCCTCAAAAAATTCTTCTTCTGTTCTTTACCCGCTTTTTTACTCATACTTCTTCTAAGTTCTCCTTTTCTCCGTCTATCAATAAACAGCCAACGTTTCCAATAGACGTACCTTTTGAAACACATACTAGAACATTATTAGAACCCAAAAAAATTGGTTCATTAACCTTACCAATACTTATATCCCTGCCAAAGTCACGGGCCTGTTAAAATTGGGCGAGAATTTTTGTCTTCCACCGAACAATTCCAAATTAACCTTCGAACTTATAAAGAATTTTGAAAATAATATTAAACATCTAAATAACAATAATAAAAGTGAATATCTTAACCGATTTGTTTATATTCTCAAACAAACGAGGGTCTCCAAATTTACTAAATCTATACATGACGAGGAAATTAACCATGTTCTAAAAATCACTCATCAGTTTATCAAAAGTCATCCTTCTATCGCTTTTACAAGAGCTGACAAGGGAAATGCGGTAGTCGCTATAGAGACTCTTATACGCGTCAAATGGAAAATATGCTTTCTGATATCAACACATACGCTCCTGTCAAAAAGAATCCTGTGAATTCTGTTAAGTTCTCTCAAAAATATGTTAAAGAGATGGAAGTCTCGCGATCACATTACGGAGCTCACTTACAAAAATTTAAACACTTCACTTACTCCCCAGAACTTACGGTGTTCCAAAGATCCACAAACCTGGCAACCCTCTCAGGATCATTATTTCCTCAATTAATAGTTCTTTACATAATTTTGCAATATTTTTACATAAAATAATTTCAAAACATCTTGAACCTCCGTCGAGCTTTGTTTATAATAGTTTTTACTTTGCAAGTCTCTGAAATAACATTTGATAAATCGTTTGAGTTAATCTCTCTCGATGTTATATCTTTGTTCACTAACATTCCAATTGATCTTGCAATCAGTGGATTAGAGAAAAGATGGCATTTTATAAAACACACAGTGTTGCGCTTAGATAATTTGAAATAATCTAGATACAAATTAGATAAAACATATACGTATGTATCTCAGATAAGATAAAGATAATCCGATTTAATCATATCTAGATAAAAGATGATTTAGTTGAGATTTCTATCTAGATAATTTTAAGATATAAAGAAGTTAGGAAATTAAATAATACATCTCAAGAAAATCTATAAAAAATAAGCATATATTTTGATATACATTATATTTAATATAATATACATTTGAGTATAATAAGCATATTATAAGTATGTATAATAAGTAAGTTACATTTATTCTATATATAAGGTTAATGCTCAGATAACCAAGACTGAGTGATCATATTTTGCAAAGTTTGCAATAACACATTATGCCAGTACAATGTAGCCAGCATTCAAACATAATTTGTTATTTCAACTAGTGTCGACAGAAAAACAGAAAAAAAAGAATATAAATATGTCATGCCGTGACGCAAATATTATTGCATCAATCAAGCAGAACTTGCTCAAAAAATGTAGCAGATTTGAAGCATAACGTGCTATTGTCATTTCATTCTTCATTTATTTCTATATTTTTGCTGTGTTGTTTTCTTTACGTATCGTGCCTGCATAATTCGCTCACTATAATGACACAGCTGAGTGGAATCTGCTGCAAAGTGCTGATTAAACCTGCGTGCATACTGCTATCATTTGGCTATCGGGGTGTAAATATATTATAAGGTTTTAGTTTTTAAAAACAATAGTTNTTCANNTGTGCTATCGGATAAACGATTTCTTCGAGGTACAATTATTTGTTATCCTGTACTGAAAAGTCACATTCAGAGTGCGTACTCATTATCTTAGATAATTTANAAAAGATACTACTTTTTTTATCTGAGATACAGATAAAGATGTCATATATTTTAATTATTTAGATAAAGATAAAATAAAACAATTATCACATCTAGATGAACATTTAGATAATTTTATCTAGATAACGGAAAACATTGAAAACACAATACGAGTTTATCTAAAGAGGAATTTTTTCTAGCTCTCAATCTTGTTTTTAACTCCACATTCTTTTTTTTAATAACAAATATTATAAACAGACCTTTGGTGCACTTATGGGCTCTCCTCTCTCTCCGATTCTAGCAGACATTGTTATGCAGGATCTTGAATTGTCCATCATTAGTTCTCTATCTTTCATTCCACCTCTACATGTCAGATACGTTAATGACATGTAGAAGGCCAGACATGGGTCTTGTGGACAGAGCCTTTTTTTTATCACATTCTAAATTCCATTCAAAGAATTTTGACTTGATTTTTAATATTTTAACTGACAGCAATTATCCTCGTGACTTTATGTATGACATTTTTAAACAGAAACTGAAACATAATTTTTTTAAAAATAATGACTTAAAGAGGTTTTTGTCAAGCAATACTTCAATTTTGATGTGCAGCTTCGTTGGTTTGTGATGCCTTATATACATAATTTTTCTGAAAAATTTTTAAAAGTATTTCCAAAAGACACTAATACACGCTCAGCTTTTTATAGTATTGACAAATTGTCTAGATTTATTAATGTTCTTAAGGATCCTCTATCTCCATTCACACGTCCTTCTGTTGCATATAAAATAAATTGCCGTGATATATGTATATTGTGATGCATCATATGTCAGACAGACTGGCAGAATGTTGCAAGCGAGAATTAAAGAACACAAAAACCATATTAATAGAAACTCCTCTCAAAGATCTGTGATTACTGATCACAGAATCCAATACTCTCACGAATTTGATTGGGACAGCGTAAAAATTATTAGACAATGAGAGATCTTATAATAAACGTCTGATATCAGAAACTCTATACATAAGAAGTCAAACCCGTGGTCTTAATTTACAAAGCAATACCGAAAATCTAGACAGATCTTATTTACCATTTGTTGATAACTCACGTTGACCGAACTGTGTCTTATGATCGTTGATTGTAGCTTTGATTTCTTTGTTATTTTGTAAAGTGGTAGTCAAGTTTTGTACCTACATCATGAACTTTTAGTTCGACACTTATGTGATGACCATTACTATATTGTTTGTTAACACCATTATATAAGTTTTTCAACAACATTATTGTATTATCCTTGCGAATTTTTATATTAAATTATTGTTTCGTAGAATTATATTGAAAAAGACCTAATCCGAAGATCGAAAACGTTTTATACGACTATTTTTCAATAAATTAATACCACAACTACACACACCAACATCCGTGGTTTCTTCAAACAGCCATTATCAACGCTTTTATATTTATATCTATATAATTGTAACACATGACATGTATGTAACATGTATAAATAATAATTGTTATTTCATAGTTATATACATCGAATTTTTTAAATAGAAACTTTAAAGTTATGTTGAGAGTCGACATGACCTGAAAACCAAAATTTATAGTGGTTTGTTTTTTAAGATATTTGAATTAGTAGTCATTCGTATAAAATAAAAGTGTTCACACCAGAGCGTTCAGTCATCGACATAATACATACATCGATGTCCAGGGCTCACGGCGAGGACGTAGCAGATGGATTTTAGAGCTCTATTTTGGTCCAGCCGATGAAAGCCAGACCGCAACGAACCCGACCAATGATGGCAAGTTTCATTATCCGACCAATTAAGGCAAGACCATACAGAAACCAGCCAATTATCACGATTTGTTACAGCCCGTATTAACATAGTAGCACTTGAAGTTTTACAATTTGAGATATGTATCCCATTACAACAATTCATCATGAAATACACGCTGATAGTACCAAACATCAACAAACAAAACAATTTTAACGCAACCACACAGCACAAAGAATCACAATTTTGTAATGAGAACAGGCTCCGGCACGTTATTTACAATTACATTAATTTTTTTGTGCTAATAACGTTTAGAAACAAAATTGTCTTCAAAAACGCACGGTAATAAGGTTTGAACAACTGTACCCTCTAACTAATTCCGTGCTACTAAAAAAAACAAATGTAAAACTTTAGTGTGTTTTTGTTCAAAGGTGTGTTAATTTATTATTTTCTAAAATTTTATTTTTATTTTTTTGATGATTTTTTAAGGGTAGTAACTTAAATTTGTTTATTGAAGTTTGTCAAATGACCTTGAAGGTCAAGGTCAAGGTGAAATTGAAGGACACTATCCGATGACCTCTTCCAAACCCAACAACTTTTGCAAGGGTTATTTGGATTGGTGGCTCCCCGACAAAATATGTATTCAGATGCGTAATTTCAAATATTTTGTTCTTGAAATAACCTCTGTCATTCCAAAGAAAAGCCTCAAGTACTCATCTGAACGTAACATTTTGCGCTCTTTCCGAATCCGGAGTCAAAAATAGGGGTTTCCATTTAAAAAATTCGACTTGACCTTCAAATGGCCTTGAAGGTCAAATTCAAGGTGAAATTAAAAACCACCATCCAATGGGTGTCCCCCTCCGAACTCAACAACTTTTGTAAGGGTTATTTTCGGATTGGTGGCTCCCCTGACGAGATATTCAGGTGTGTAATTTAAAATGGGACACCTTGTATATATATACACTTTTAAACAGAATTACAATATACATTTTTATTCTACAAAGACGTAACAATTCAATTTATTACACATACACACACACACACACACACACACACACACACAGCAGAAAATCTGATTCTTATATTGATTTTATATCTCTAACTCTAATTTTCAATCTTTATCAAGAGCTTCATAAATCGGATAAGTCGATTTCTTTTCTGTTCCCAACTACGAAATCTCTTCTACTTTGAATTCTGCTAATTTCGAAAATGCCAGAACTTCGATGTCTACATTTGTCGCAGATTTCACAATATGTAACATTAATTTGGCAACTTTGTTTGGAGTTTGCTCAAATCTTTTTTGTCGGCACGGCGACGTCACAATGCGACGAACAGCTTCCTTTCTTATTTTTCGCAAACGTACGCGAAAATTGATATTTTTTATATCGTCTTAATTTTCTTTTTCGCTTTACGTCTATCGAATAAATCCGTGAAATTGTCTTCAGTAATATCCTTTATTAATAGCTTCTGTTCTTTTTTACCTCCTAAAATAGTATAGAGCAGGGTGTCGATCATGAATCTTTCACGTGANTTTTTTTACTTTTCATTTTTCACAATTATAACTTTATATAAAAAAGTTAAAGTAAAAAGTTATAAAAAGGGAAAATATTTGCAGTGGAAATATATTTTGTGTGATGCATACGTAATAATTTATTATTTTGTAAGCAATCTAGAAAGTACGCATTAAGTTTCGTTAGTTTAATTGTTTATCACAAATTTTTGTCTTTCTAAGTGTTGAAACGTAAAACGTTTCACGTGAACTTTCACATTGCAATATGTTCTTCTTAGATGTAGATTAAGTATGTTCTTTTTACAAAAAAATGTAAATTTTAACCATCAAACGACTTGGTTAAAATGTGAAAACTAATATAATGTTACGCATGCGTATTGTGTAGTAAAATGCGAGTAGTTCATCTT
>NW_018021570.1:0-5344 GCF_002006095.1 Pseudomyrmex gracilis
ACTAAATAAAGCACCCCGATAGTGAGAGGCAAGGGGACTCACGTAAATAAAGTACCCCAAAGGGAACAAAAAACTACCACGTCCACGCCGTTGTTTTTGGGTAGTGCTAAGAGTAGTAATTTCTATTAATTTCGGCTAAAAATTTCGTCCGCCATCTTGGTCCGCCATCTTAGATCCTACATTTTGAATTTTGCAAATCTGACTTCAGATTCGTGATCAGCAACCCCAAAAACCCTCGTAAACTTAATTTGATGCAAATCGTTTGACTAAAATTTTTGTCCGCCATCTTCGTTCGCCATCTTGAAAATTTTAAAACAGCCAAGGTTATATCTGAACGTAAAATTTTCCGCTTTTTCATTTTCCGGTGTCAAAAAGAGGGGTTTTAATTTTTAAAAAACCACTTCCGATTGAAGGAACCCACTTTCGGTCAAAATAAAAAGTTGAAAGGTACGCCATTTTGGTTCCCCCTCGAAACCCTACAACTTTTATATGAAACTTTTTTCGATTCCTGGCCACACAAACGAGTTATTGGAGGTGATAGATTCAGATGACTCACCCTGTATACTGTACAGGGTGTCTGACAACAAACTATAAAACCGACGTGTGTAAGTATGTAGATCGAGTTATTCTGAACAGAAAAGTTATTTAGTATTTTGCAAAATTTGCAATAATTATTGAAATAATAATGAATTAATAAATGTGAGCCAATGAGAGCGCGGGGAGCGATAATCAGACTCTATAGGCGTGCATAATTATCAGCTCTACTCCTCGCTCGCCTTTGCTCGCTGCGTACCGCCGAATTGCATGAAACTAAGTGCCGCGCTTGTTTGTTTACTCCGCCTCTTGTTATTAAGACATTACATGAGAGAAGTCATTTTTCTTTTCATCTAATAATTATTTATATCTCAATAAATATTGCAAATTTTGCAAAATGGTAAATAACTTTTCTGTTCAAAATGACCCGATCTACCTACACACGTCGATTTTATAGTTTGTTGTCGGACACTCTGTATATGTATATACTTCTCATTGGTTATAGGCAGGTAGGAGGAGTTATTCTAAGACGAAATGTCCTTTACCACTTTGGAAGATTCGCAATAATTAACGAAATATTAATCCGAACAAAATACCTTTTCAAAAAAGGTAAAAAAAGGTGCCAAGGTCTTTTCTAGAATAGATTTTGTAGAGGAAGATTTTTATAGTAATACTTTGTCTAGAGAGTTGCGCGTGTACTTGGCACTTTTTTTTACCTTTTTTTGAGAAGGTATTTTGTTCGGTTATCACACATTTTTGTAGAATATGGTTTTGACAAACACTTTTTTTACTGCAACACAATACAATTCTTAATATTTACTTTTCATCCTATTTTTCTCTCTGAAGTTTTAACTACCTAAAATAATTTATCTTGTTTTACTTATATATACAATATATTATTTTTTTATATTTTTTATAGTTTTTATATTTCTTATTTAATTAAACAAAACTTTTTATAAAACTAAGAATGAAACAAGGCCGATACGAGCCATTCCCAGGATGTTGTGCAGGAATAAACGTGCATGTATATATATATATACACATGTATGAAAATTATCATGTAAATTATTTTTACATGTGATTTTTGAATTGAAATTTTCAATTCTTAAAATCATATAGGATGCTAGATTTGCATCTCATATATGAAAGATCCCAAATACCCCCCTAACTAATTTTGAAAATATTNCGAAAAAAACTCCTCGGCCAGGAGTCGAACCTGGAATCTCCGGCTTTCCGTGCCATCGCCTTCCCTGTTAGGCCACCGAGGCACTTGGAGTTTGTCTCGCAATACTTGTAATATAAATCGATGTTCTGATAATTTAATAACGCTTAACCATTTCAGCACAGCCTTTACTATTCATTCATTTAAAACTTTTTATATTAGCCTCTGTTGTCTCTTTATGGACTATTCTACAATAAGTTGAAATTGTCCCGTTGCCAAGTGCAACTACTGAGAAAAAAGTATTATTTTACGTGCTGCGGTTGCCAGTTGCTGGTGACAAGACTTAAAAGTAGACTAACATCCAATTTTTTCACTTCTAGATAAGTTTTCGATAACTTTATCTAGAAGATATCTCCCAAAATTGGTTCTCCTTATTGGTTCTCAGAGAAATTTATCTAGAGGATAGCTATCGAGAGATATGAAGAAATCGGCCGTAACTCTTTTTTAGTTATTGCAACCGCAACGACAAAGCGCAACCAAAAATAATACTTTTCTTTTCGTAATTGCTAAATAAACTGGCGGGACATTTTCAATTCATTGTAGAATGGCCCTATGTATTATACTCACACAGAACAAAAACTCCATTAGACGTCTATTAGACAGGTGCTTTCCAACTACATACACAGGCGACACTGTGTAACACTGTATCCACTAGTGTGAGTGAGACACACTGATATGCTCTTTCTCACACTAATGGACACTGTGTTACACAGTGTCGCCTGTGTACGTAGTTGGAAAGCACCCGACGTCAACAGCTCCATGCGACATCTAATAGATGTCTAATGGATGTCTGGATGGATGGATGTCTGTGTGGGTATATCACTGCACATGCGCATAATGTTCAAAGTACATCTACTTATATCTACATATATCGAATTTTCTATTTCACTTTCTCACATTATCTTTACAGCGTATATATGATTATCTTCCCAGCAGTCCTACTTGCATAAAAATGAACCACGTGGTACCTCGCGCAGCGCGCATTTACTTTGCGCACATACTTTGCGCGAGAAGGTCATAGGCGTATAATATTGTTACGTCCTGACCTACGGTTACGATCGGGTCCTAATGGAGGAGCGCAACTTGACACACGACACTTTTGTGTATTATATCTCGGCACACTGACCTAATGAGATAAGGCAAGCATGCGAGTCGAGCGAGACTGTTCAACGACGTAGTCAAGTCAACGGACTTCCCGATATTACTTGTCTAACGTCTTCTCACTTGTCGGTCCTTTTTTAGGTCTTAGAAACAAATCTAATTTACCTGGGACAGGACCTGGCGATCACGTGATGAGATTACAGGAATGAGTTTTCAGGATGGATTGTTCAAAAGTTCATTTAATTAGTTAAAGCCGTTTCATTTGTATGAGTATATAAATCACATTTTTATTCAAATATTAACATTTAGGTTTATTCAAAAAATATATTCTTACGGAAGTTGAATTAAATAATTGGACGTGTGATGAAGTTTGGTGTGAATTGGAATATACATTGGCATTGTTATTATTTTTAATCCTGGGAGTTTGTTATTAACATTACTGTTAGGTTTTTCAATATTTTAAATCCTTATGTAAATGAGCACCGTCACTATTTAGGCTATTACCGGATAGACGGGGGTTGGTATGCTTCGGTCCGCTCGCTCGACGGGCAGCGGTTCTCCGCCGCAAGNAGGCGCGTCTACTAAGCGAGTGCGAGCGAGACAAAGCATTGGAAAGAACGCGAGAAAGAGAAATGCCCAAACGTGCTTGAATGTTCACCGCATGCGCACAAAACAGCTGGAGAGAGAGGCTACTATATTGTCTGCACCGTAACATGTGGACTCAAGTCGGCACCGTACTAGCAATATAGAAGTATTATATATATGTAAGAATGGACGCCGCCATCTTTCTACTGCGACTGCCTTACCTCTCCAACCGCAGTGATGAAAGCAGGAAGTGACGACAAAATCCGTGACGTCATATGCTCGCAAACGTGCTTCGACAGCTTACTGCTATGTATTTTGGAACGGTACTTGTGACGCTGCCAGTACTGGCAGTAAATATCGGAATGCACCCTATATAGCATGTGTTGTTTTTATGTGAGAGGCATAAAGGTTAGACTCGTGTTTGCGTGCTCGGCGATTTTTTGCTGTTGAAAATAATGGAGCAGAGTGTTTGTATTAATTTTTGTGCAAAAAATGGTATTAAGTGTTTAAAAACTCTTGAAATGGTGACAGTGGCGTACGGTGAGTCAACTTTGAGCAAAAAAAATGTTTATACATGGTATAAGTTCTACCAAGAGAGCCGAGAAAATGTTAACGATGAACCTCGCTCTGGACGCCCCAGCACGTCAAAAATCGACGAAAATGTTTAAAAAGTGAAAGAAATTGTGTTGAAAACTCGTCGAATCACGATTAGAGAAGTAGCTGATAATCTTAACATATCGTTTGGGTCATGCCAATCAATTTTAACTGATGTTTTGGGTATGATACGTGTGTCAGCAAAATTCGTTCCAAAACTGCTTAATTTTGATCAGAAGCAGCATTGCATTAGTAGTAGTTTTTTGGCCACAAACAATACTACCATCATGCCTTAGCCACCGTATTCACCCGACTTGGCCCCCTGCGACTTTTTCCTCTTCCCAAAATTGAAAAGGCCCATGAAAGGACGAAGATTTGCGACGACTGAGGAGATTAAGGCTGCATCGCTGGAAGAGCTCAAAGCAATACCCAAAAGTGCATTTCAGAAGTGTTTTGACGACTGGAAAAAGCGCTGGCACAAGTGCATTGTATCAGAGGGGGATTATTTTGAAGGAGATAACAAAATTTTGGATAAATAAATGACTATTTTTTTTATAAACATAAAAAGTCACCTTATTTTTTGATCACACGTCGTATGTGAATATGCATTTGTCTCCTAAGAATTATGTCTCAACTTATTTTTAAAACTTATATCTCAATATATTTTATTATTATTATTTCTGTATTTATAAATGTAAAATAAATCAGTTAAAAAATCGCAAAATAAATTTATATTTTATTTTTCTGTGATAAGAAATATAAAATGTATATAATAATTTTCAAATGTGTAAATGAATAAATAAACATGTGTAAATAAACAAACATTGTTTTTTATGATGCACAAAATCAAAGTTTAAATTTTTATATCAAAAGTATATTTTATCAAGCGTTTTGGCTCGTGAGAAATATTATTCAGAGTCATGCAAGTTAATATTACAAAACAAATATTCTTTACAATAATTTAAATTCTCTTGTAAAAATTTTAAACTAAGAATTAAGATCAATACGAACTTATATGTTGAATGTTCGTGGAATTATAAATATATTTTCTAACTTTTTAAAATCATTTTCTAAATTAATACAGATCAAAATTTCAATTTAATAACAGTGAAATATTGAGATGTCACTTCTGGCTCTCTTTGGAAATTTCAATGTTAAATTTAAAATAAACGGCTATGTAGAGCCCGTGCAGGATGTTGTGCAGGTAATAATTGTAATTTAAGTTGTGTCAAAACGTTTCGACTATAATTTTAGTCCTTATCAATGTTATTAATCAAAAAACACCAGCATTGATTGTGTTACGTCCTG